>NW_027397106.1:4060997-4282828 GCF_003265705.2 Callorhinus ursinus | reverse complement strand
TTTATTTATTGAGAGAGAGAGAGAATGATAGAGAGCATGAGAGGGAGGAGGGTCAGAGGGAGAAGCAGACTCCCTGCTGAGCAGGGAGCCGGATGTGGGACTCGATCCTGGGACTCCAGGATCATGACCTGAGCCGAAGGCAGTCGATTAACCAACTGGGCCACCAAGGCACCCCAACCTTGGTGTGTCTTGAGTGACAAATCTTAAAGGTCTTGTCTTTCAGAATCTTTTAGCTTTTAGCTGTAATGTAATTCTTTTGGTTTGCTTTGACATTTTCTTCTTGTTCAGAGGGAGGAGCTCTACTTTGAATAACATATCTTTAAAACATTATTTTCATAGTACCATTAAGTTAAATTGGCCATATAAATTATCATGGAGCTCAGGTTCAAGGTCTGAAAGGAATAACACTTTGGCAGCTGTTGGCTGTAATGAGAGTAAAACCATGCGGACTCTGGTAGTGTGTATTAGCAAGCTAGTGGTGCGCATAGCTGGTTGGTTTCCTGTCCCTTTGTGTATTGATGAATAAATTTAGAACTGGAGAGTAAACCGGTAAGGTTTTATTGACAGAAGGCTTCAAGTACACAAAGATTATATTTAATGCAGTCATTTAGGAGACAAATCTATGTTGCTCAAGTACAGTTTTCTCTTACTTTGTGACAGTTGAATGTATTATCCAAAAGGATGTGTATTGATTTATATTATAAAATAAGTGATTTATTCATAGAAGAAAAATCTCCAGATAAACTAAAGTAAAAATGTATGAGAAATGAATTAAATAAGTTCTCTCTGGCACGTGGCCTCCTGGGAATATATTGAAGGGCTCCTACCTTCTCCTCTTTTACATTTAGCCATCCCTCTTCTACCCTCAAAGAGTGGGATTTCTTTGTGCCTTTAAAATCTCATAACTCTAGTTCAGCTTCTGGAATGTATAGGTTCCTTCCTGTTGTGTTTTATATATTTACAATGAGATAGAATTGTTTTTTGTTTTTTTAAATTGTTTTAAAAATATAAAATAATCATAAGTAAAAATGAAGAAGTGAAAAATTGCAAGAGGGTCCGATAAAGTTTTGACTGTATGAATAGGATTGTGTCTCAAAGTTTTGCACGCTGGTTAAACAGGCTAACGAGCAATGTATGTGGATAGTTGGAGGATGGTCATTACTATGCATAGCTGGTCTGGGGCTATTGAATCTTAGAGCTTTTCCTGCTCATGTAGTCTTAATGGCTGTGTAAGTGCCAGGCCAGCCTGGACTTCCCATTTGACATATGTCCAAGACCAGTTGACCTGGTTTGGATGATCCTAAAAAAAGGCAGTTTTCAATTGGAATTAAAATAAACTGAGGATTCAGTAACAGGAGGTCAGTAACCAAAGGTATTGAGCTAAATCTGATTTGCATGTTTTTAAAAATAGCTATCACTTGTCTCAGTTTTATTTCTTTGAAGCTTGGTTATTTTTACTTTTTATGACAGAATAGGTAATATTTGCTTGAAATGTAGTCAGAGATTACATAAGATCAGTAAAAATTTCCACTACTTTTAAAAATCATTATCTAAGCTAGTTTTTTGTTATATAGGTAGTTTCCAACTCACACGTCTCTCCAGCCTTTTGTGAATCCTTCTAGCATAGATGCAGAGATGTACTCTTTATATGGGGGGGCTCCACTCTACAAACTCTCCTGCACTCTGTTACTCAGTGTATCTTAGAGAACTTTCCATTTCAGCACATACAGATTTACTTCATTCTTTTAAGGGCTGCATAGTGCAAATTGGAATGGGAAATCCATCATTTATTTGACAACAAACTTAAATCACTTTAAAAGTTATTTTAATTTAAGCAAAGGTGCTTGAAAAGCTGGCATCTTACCATATTGAAATGTTGATCTTCTTTGTCCAGCATTATGGCATTTCATAGAAATTACTTTCTTATTTTGTCTATTGTGTTCATAGTTAAGAATTTGCAGACAGCAACTACTCATTATTCTGATTACTCTGGAGAAGGACAAGGTTAAAGTGAGAAGGTTATGTTAATATAACAGTATTAAGTAGTGCTGTGGCCTCCTGTGCATGCAGGACTGTTATGGAAAATGAGCATCACTTCTTTGAGTGTTGGGATGTGTGATGTCTGACCGACCAAGGGAGTTTTGAGAGGAGGCTTGTCATGAGAACACTCACTGGGACTTGATGATGGGGGCTCTTGGACCTTTCCTGCGTGGTCCCAGACTTTGTCATGGATGCCACAGAGTGGAGTCTGTGGAATGAATGCAGACTCCTGTTTAAGCTGAAACAATGGAGTGCTTTAATAATATTTTACAGCCGCCATTGTATCATTATCTTTTCAATCTTTGTGAGTATAAAGTATATGTTATTTTAAAGTGAATGTTCACATTTGAGGAAAAAGTTTGCAAATTCAACAATAAAGTTCTTTTGATGGCTTTACTTCTTGGCTTGGTTGTTCTCAGCCCTTCAGAGTTCTCTTTATCACATTTGGCAAGTATACTTTTCTGCCTCCCACTGGCATGAAGTGAGCACTCTTGTGGAACTTGGTCACACTTAATGTCGTCAGGTTGGGTTCAGAGCATCCATGTGGCTAACTGATGTAAGATTCAGAAGTAACTCCAGTAATTTCCACGTATGAGTTTGACTTATTTTCCTTTCTTTAATACCATCACGTCATCCACAGCTACCTATTTCTTCATTAATGAGGAAAGGACTTTTTTTCTTTAAAGGAAGGGCAAACTAAGAATCCGGATTTATAAAAATTGGGTAATCCACTTAATTAAGGTAATGGTAATGACAGTGTCTGGGGAACAGTAGATACAACCTGCATCTCATGATATATTCTACTTGTACATAGTTTTGTTAAGTAGTCTTAGTCCTGGACTATACCCTTAAGGAGAATCTTTTTTTTTTTTTTTTTTAAGAGAAGGAGCACATGCCCTTAAGAGGGGAGAGGGGCAGCAGGGAGGGGTAGAGGGAGAGGGAGAGAGAATCTCAATCTCACAACCCTGAGATCATGACCTGAGCTGAAATCAAGAGTCCGAAGCTTAACTGACTAAGCCACCCACGCGCCCCTACCCTTAAGGAGAATCTTAACATGAGTGCTTTTATCTGCGGGCCTCGGGGCCCTCACACACACTACCTTTTTCCTCCACCCAGGCTCCATCCTCCCCTCCTTAGAGACTTTTGGAACATATTATTGTACCTGGCTTTTTAACTGCTGCTCACATTGCTCTAAAATGTATCCTTGTACAGCTCCAGATTCTTCATTAATGCCACTGCTTCATCTCTCTGGTCATCTGTAAGTGGGTAATTTTATAAAGCAGTCTGATTTCCTTCTTTCCTTTGTCTAGCAAGAATATAAACTACCATACCTCCGTTCCCCTTTTTATTCATTCCTTCAAAAGTAGCTTTGATGATGGTGATGATCCTTTATTAACATCTTTCAAAAGGTTTGTAGATTTATTACTTTGCTTTGGTACACACACACACACACACACACGCACACACACTCACTCTGTGGGGTAGATATGCTGGATATTCATTTCCCTACTTTACAGATGAGGGCACTGGTAGGGGGCTAGAAATTACTTGCTTAAAGTCATGGAGCAAGTGAAGAATGGAACCAGATCATCAACCAGATCATTTTATGCCAAAACCAGTGCTGTTTACATTGTCTACCTTGTGTATTCAAAAAGTATTTTTACTAAAGAAGATAATTCCTTTTTGCTGTAGGAATTCTTAGTAAATATCTTTTACGCTAGATATATAGCATTCCAAATAATTTTTAAACCGTTCCCAGTTGTTGAACATTTTGATTTTTCACAGTTTGTCACTATAAAAATAACATTTGAGTGGACAAATTTCTGTCTTTCTTTTGGGTAGATTCCTAGAAGACGTATTGGGTCGAAACATATAAATATTTTAAAGACTCTTGGTCACTGCACAATTATTTTTGCCTGAGGGGATGTTCTGATTTTATTATTTCTTCATATAACCAGATATCCATATAATATAACAGAGAAAGCTTGACAGGGTGTAATTATAGGCTTTGCTGAGGGAGATTAGAGTCACTGGTTGTTATTTATTAGTTTAACTGTTATCATCAACACCATTTCTATAAAAATTACCTGTTTTCTGTGATGGTAGTAGTAGATTTTGAGATTATGATCTTTTGTATTGTTTTGCTCTTTTCCTGGTCATGTAATTTATGACAGCAGTTCTGTAAGGACATCCGTATTTACATTCACATTCAACTGCTTCCATTTCCTGCAGCTCAGCTGAACAGGAAAAAAATTGAAATATTGGGAACCTTTGTTTTTAATTAGTAAGCCACCTCAAATGGTTGGGAGATGGTGTCAGTTTATAGAACCAGAAAGAGCTGTTTTCATGATGGTTAGTAATTAACATTTATTCACTCGGGGTAGGGGATGGGTAAATTCCAGAAGCATATATGTTTGAATTAAATGCATCTCCACCACTCTCTTTTGTACATATGACCAGGACAGTTAATTTAGACATCTTTTGACGTTTCAGTGGATTTCCAAAACCACCCTGTGGCCCCTGCTAGCTAGTATTTGATGAAGACAGAATATTTCTTAGAATTTACTGTTTTAATTGTGTTTTTTTTTTAGATTTTTATTTATTCATAAGAGAGAGAGAGAGAGAGAGGCAGAGGGAGAAGCAGGCTCCCTGCTGAGCAGGGAGCCCGATGCGGGACTTGATCCCAGGACCCTGGGAGCATGACCTGAGCTGAAAGCAGACGCTTAGCCATCTGAGCCACCCAGGCACCCACTGTTTTAATTGTTAACAGTATTAATACTAGAATAAGTTGACTGCTCTTCTCCACAGAAAAGCCATTGTAATAGTGTGCATAAATGTGGGTGTAAATAACACTTTATAAATGAGGAAAACAAATCTCCCCGTTACTAGTCCCAAACTAGATGTGCTTCCTGTGCAGGGGAGCAGCCTGATAGTGTGACGATCTCTCCCTGGGAGCCACATGGAACAGGCCTCACGGAGGAACAGGGTGGCTGGGCCCTGGGAGCCTGGCCTGGCATTAGTGGTCCACAGCTCACCACCCCTCCACACCCAGACCCCCCCCCCCCCCCCCCCCCCGCCCCCCCCCCCCCCCATAGCTCAGGAGAACATTCGCCTGTTTAGATAACCATTTTAATTGATTAGATTTTAAATTGATGGGTTGCTTTTTAAAATGTTTCTATAAAATCCAGGCATTCCAATTTATCTTTTTTAACTGCCTCAGAAAGCTATTTTCCAAAGATAAGTGTTTGGGAGAAGGCTGATATTTGTTTCTTTAAAGCTTAAAACATGTTTATATTTCTCAATTCATTGATTTGTATAGGCAGTTACTCTTCCTGGAAGGTGTCTACTGGAAGGCTCTTCCCAAGATGTCTGCATGGCTAACTCCTCCTTCAGTTTTTGCTCAGATCTCACATTGTCAAATGAGTTCTCCTGGATTGCCCTATCAAATACTGCGGCCTGCCTCCTCCTTCTGACTCCTCCATACCCTGAGCTTTTTCTAATTTCTTCTTTTTCTGTAGCACTTTCCACTAACACTCTTTGTCACTTATCTCCTGTTATCTTTATGGTTTATTGTCTGTCTCTTCCCTCACATGTAAGCTCTACGAGGGAATCTTTGTCTGCTCTGGCACTCCCCAAGTGCCTAGACCAGGGCCTGACTTCTAGCAGGCCATCAACATTGGCTGAATGAGAGATGAGATCAGTAACACATATGTATGTGCATGCTTCTGTATGGTTATGTGGACAGTACAAACTGTGTGGAACGGGCTTACCAGAGAGAGCATGTTTTCTTTTTTATGTTTTATATAAAATATTTTATGATTTTGTATATTTGGTTTTTACTTCTTAGCCAGTTCGGTGACCACTTCTCTTGCATCTGTAGGCTGTTTTTGTTGGCCTTCATAACGTTTCTATGCATTCTTACTACCTCTTGCTTCACATTTAACCTGTTTTTATTCTAGCACTTAAATCTTACCCTGTCTCATGCCTCAGTCTCCAAAGAACCCAAATCTGTTTGCATATGGTTGTTGTTTTTTTTTAAAGATTTTATTTATGTATTTGACAGAGACACAGCGAGAGAGGGAACACAGCAGGAGGAGTGGGAGAGGGAGAAGCAGGCTTCCTGAGGAGCAGGGAGCCCGATGTGGGGCTCAGTCCCAGGACCCAGGGATCATGACCTGAGCTGAAGGCAGGCGCACCTGCATATGGTTTTGATTCTAGCCATCTTCACCTTTGTTCTCTGCTCAGTCCTATCCTGGTTTGTCACAGTTATTGCTCCTATTATATAATTCAGCGTTCTGATCCTGTGATCAGAGAGCAAAAATCCTCTCACTCTTGTTATTAGTCACCCAGGCCTGGATCACAAGGGAGTTCTTGGAGTTCTGGAAATCCTCCTTGTCAGCCTTGAGCAGGTTCATGTATTTCCAACTTGAAGCTCATATTAATTTACTGAAGTAATTCCCAGTTTTTCCCCTCTTAGGAATCTATGAGTAGGAAGAGAGGAGGCAGAAATAGAGCAGGACTTTGCACACTCATGTATGGTAGTACTGAAGTTTATATAATTTAGTACATACATGTCTCAGCAGTATAATTGGTATGTAGTTAAAATTCAGTATTTAATTTAATATTTAAAATGACTGTTTTTCTCAAGCAAATAAACAAGTGATACAGGTTGAAAGGGAAAACAGACAAGGTCATGCCTTTTTATAAATTAGTGAAGAATATAGTGTCCAGAAGATACGTCCAGATTGGAAAAGAAGCCTAGGCAGAATGGAGGAATTGGGAAGAGTATCACAGCGCAAAAAATGGATCCTTAGTTTTGTCTCTGTCTGGCGACTGCTTAGTCTAATAAGAAGCAGGTATATTAGCTGGGAACTGAGTCTTTTTAAAAAAGGCTCAAGTTGTCAGTGACATTGAGCCTGGAAAGGAGAAGAGAGAGTTCTGTGTTTGCCATTTTTTTAGCCATGAGGAAGATTATTGGCTATCTTTCCGATTTTTAAGCTAGTTGGTCCCCTCAGGTGATTAAAGCCCAGTCCCATTTTTCTGCCAGGATAGGACCCAGTGGAGGTCTTTTCTCAGGAACTTCCCAAGGATAAATCCGCAACGATAAAGCCATGGACTGGTTCCAGGCCTTGGCTTGCTGAATTAGGAGAACACTGGGGGAAATGTTGACCTTGGCACTGACCAGAGTACCGAATTCCTTTCCCTGAGTTGTTTTGCATCTCATGCAAGCCCCTGATGGGTTGTACTCACTCAGATAGTAATAGTATAGTGAATACTCTGCTCCATACAGAATAAACTTTTGAAAGAATTAGGTACAGATGAATTAGGCAATATTTGTAATACAAAAAGTTTACTCCGTGAATCCTTTAAATAGCAGATTCTCTAATGCTTCTAAATAGGATTAACTGTATACATTTTTTGAGAAACAAACATTAAATATAACAAGGAAATCTGTTGACAGTATGCAAACATATATCCAACCTCAGCCCATTTCCTTATGTACTAATATCAAGTGGTAGTATACTACATACACAAAATGGCACATTAGTAGACCATTTTTATGACTGCCCTTAAAAAAAAGTTACCTTTTACTGATTTATAACTTGTTTGCATTGTTGACACATGAAGTGGTCTGTATGATACCAGTTCTTTAAAAATTGTATATCTTGCTTTATGTTCTCCTGTGTGGTCAATTTCAAAGTATTCTGTTTGTTTAAAAAGAACATATATCAGTTGGCATTCCACAAGAGAATTAAGCTATACAGGAAATTGAGTGGCTCTTCTCACTTCTCCCAAGTAGGATACATAGCTGATACAGTTTTAGATGCACAGTAGATAAGGCATCCATTGTATGTAATGAACAGAAAGAAATAAGACAAACTGCTAAAAGTTCCTATACATGACATAGAAATTTATATACACAAACCCACAATGTATTTTATTTTATTTTTTTTAATATTTATTTATTTGAGAGAGACAGAGATAGAGCACAAGCCAGAAGGGGGAGAACCAGACTCCCCGCTGAGCAAGGAGCCCGATATGGGGCTCCATCCCAAGACCCTGGGATCATGACCTGAGCCAAAGGCAGATGCTTAACTGACTGAGCCACCCAGGTGCCCCCACAATGTACTTTATTTTCCAGATGATAGTATTAAATAGCTGTGATTTGGCTTATTAAATTTTAGATGCAGTGTAGTTTGTTGTTTACTTTTTTTTTTTTTTTAAATGTCCAGCCTTTATTTTGGTTGTTTTTTAAAGATTTTATTTTTAAGTAATCTCTACACACAACTTGGGGCTTGAACCTACAAACCCAAGATCAAGAGTTGTGTACTCCACCAACTGAACCAGCCAGGTGCCCCTGTTTATTTTTTAATTGAAGTATAGTTGATGTACAATATTATATTAGTTTCAGGTGTACAACATAGTGATTCAACAACTCGATACCCTATGCTGTGCTCACCACAAGTGTAGCTACCATCTATCACCATACAATGCTATTATACCATGGACTATATATCCCAGTGCTGCGTACTTTCATCCCCTATGACTTATTCATTCCATAACTGAAAGCCTGTATACCTCCCACACCTCTTCATCCATTTTGTCCATCCCACCTTCTCCTCTGGAAACCATCAGTTTGTTCTCTGTATTTATGGGTCTATTTCTGCTTGTTTGTTCATTTATTGTTGTTGTTGTTTTAGATTCCACATGTGATTTAAATCATATGTTATTTGTCTTTCTCTGTCTGACTTCATTTAGCATAATGCCCTCTAGGTCCATTGATGTTACTGCAAATGGCAAGGTCTCATTCTTTTTTTATGGCTGAGTAATATTCTGTTTTGTGCATACATACATATATCACATATATGCATACACATATGTATATATCACATCTTCTTTATTCATTTATCAATGGACACTTAGATTGCTTCCATGTCTTGACTATTATAAATAATGCTGCAGTAAACGTAGGGGTGCATATATTGTTTTGAATTAGCATTTCCTATTTTTTTAAAGCTTTATTGAGGTATCGTTCACATACCCGTTTAAGTATACAATTCAGTGTTTTTTGGTAAATTCACAGTGTTGTGCAGCTACCGATACAGTCTAATTTTAGAATATTTTCATTACCCCCAAAGAAACCCCATACCCGTTAGCAGTCACTTCCCATCCTCCCCCTATTCTGGACAGTTCACATAAATTGAATCATACAGAATATGGTCTTCTGTGAATGACTTCTTTCACTTAGAATATTGCTTTCAGGGTTCATCCATGTTGTAGCATGTATCAGTACTTCATTCCTTTTTATGGCTAAAAAATGTTACCTCGTATGGATATATCACATTTGGTTTATCCATTCATCAGCTGATGAACATTTGGGTTGTTTCTACTTTTTGGTTATAAATAATGCTGCTATAAACATGTTTGTACAAATTTTTGTGTGAATGCATGTTTTTCTCCAGAGAAGTGTTTCCGATCTTCGACATTAAGTATCACCCATTGCAAAAAGGTATTCAACCCACATCAGAACCCTTTCATTTGTAATTCATTCAGAGATTTTGATGGTTGGTGGTAGGGGCAGAGTGGGTGGAGAGGGAAACTAACAGTTATTGAGTGTCTGCTCTGGATTAAGCACTCTGCTAGGAGCTTTACTTACATTATCTCACTTAATCTTTAACAGTCCTGTGAAATAGTGTGGCTTTCTACATTTTGTAGATGGAAAAAACAAGGATCCACAACCTTAAGTAACTTGTTAAAAGAGACAGCTGGTAAGTGATGAACCAGGCTCAGTACTTAGATCTGTCTGACTTCTAGAGGATCACACAGATACAGAAGACCCAGGAATTTTTAAATAAAAAAAAAATTTTTTTAAGGGATGCCTGGGTGGCTCATTCAGTTAAGTGTCTGTCTTCTGCTCAGGTAATGATCCCAGGGATTGAGTCCTATATTGGGCTCCTTGTTCAGCGGGGAGCCTGCTTCTCCCTCTGCCTGCCGCTCGTGCTCTCTCTCTGACAAATAAATAAATAAGATCTTAAAAAAATTTGTTTTGGATAATCTCATTACCTCTTTTCATCAAATCAATTCTTTCCAATGATTTATCTTTTTGTTTTTTGTTTGTTTTTCTTTTAAAGTAAACTCTATGCCACTTAAAACCCTGAGATCAAGAGTTGTATGCTTTACGGACTGAGCCAGCCAGGATGCTCCCCAGTGATTTATCTTTCTTCCTTTCCTTTACCTGACAGCATTTCTTTTCAGCTACTGAAAAGAAGACTATTCTCTAGGACTATTAGTTACATATACAGTAGTTTTAAAATCTTTTAACTAAGGCGAAGGTCTTTGTTGAAACACAGTCTTTTTTTTTTCCTTGTCTTTTTACTCTTTTTTTAGAGAGAGAGGGAGAGAGAGAATCTTAAGCAGGCTCCATGCTAGCGTGGAGCAGACCTGAGGCTCCATCTCACAACCCTGAGAACATGACCTGAGTTGAATTCAAGAGTCAGATGCTTAACTGATTGAGCCACCCAGGTGCCCCAAGTTCAAAAACAGTCTTATGCTAAAGCATGATCAAAAGTAATCGGTAAAAACAGGGTTGTTCTGATTGAAGCTTGGGAGAATTTCCTGGAATTACTAGTGGCTCTGGTACAGCAAGCTTTTAGTCTGAAAACAGGAGAAGCATCATTCCTCACACAGCTTGCTTATTTCCAGGCTGTAGTTCTTCAACAATTGGCAAATTAGTAATTGGAATTGTGTTCACACAAATTTTTTTCTATTTTTAACTGATAGTTTATTTAGATAACATTTTGATGGGGAACTCAGCATATCAAGTGCTTGCTGTTTTAACTTCAAGAATAAAAATAAACAAGTACAATGCAGAAGTGCCATTTTAATTGTGCTAAAACCTTTCGTGGAAACAGCATCTATCAGAAGTGTTAACACTGATACAATGTATTGATGAACCCAGTCCGACTTTTAATGTGTGTACTTAGATAATTTTATATATTAGTTTAAGAGTTGCTGTGCAGTGTTGTGATTTCAAATAAGTAAACCAGATTTATTTTGAAAGAATTTAGCATAGATCAAAATCTCATGATATAAGATGGTGTGAAAAAAGATTTATCAAGGGGAGTAACACTGAAAAGTTTGTAAGGGTATATATCACCGATATAACAGTTAAATTAACTTTTTAAAAATTTGAGTACCATGGCTTATGGTTGTGGTGAGGACATCAAATAGCAATTATTTGCTGCCACTGACTGGAAATCATCTCATTTATTATGTGTTTGTTGGATTATGGATTTGACTATATGTAACAGAGATCCCAAATAACAGATACTTGACAAGATAGAGATTGGTTTCCATGTCATGTAATGGTCTGTACTAGCATGGCAACTTTGCTTTATGAGGTCATTGGGCTTCAGGCTTTTTCTGTCTTGTTCCTTCACCATCCTTGGGTTTGTCTGTCAGTGCATGGTCCGAAATGGCTGATTACCAAAATCCCAGTCAGCCATCAGGAAGGGAGAAAAGGAAAGGCCGTGCTGTAACACATATTTTCTGTCCATACCACATTGGCCAGAACTTAGTTATTTGACCACACCTAACTATGAGGGGACTGGGGAATGTGGTCTTTATCCAGTAGTTGTTTTGCCCAGCTAAAAATTCTGTTATGTAAGACAAAAGAAGAGATGATGGCGGCACTTGTCTTTAACCCCTTGGCACACAAATTGCTTATGCTTGGCTTTTTTTTCTTTTATACTTGGCTTTTATAATGATGTTTCCTCATCTTTCATGTTCTTTTAAAACATAATTACATTCTGAAAAAAATCTTCATTCTGAAAATAACTATTACAAAATCACATTTCAAATGGGATAGGGAATAAGGAAATTGTATTTCAAATTCATAATGACAGTATTTGTAATGCAAGAATTTTAATACATTTTTTAAAAATTCCAAGTCTATAGCTATAGCACTTAAACATAATTGAACACCAGCATTTGATTATTTCTAGCATTTATTGTGGAATAATGGCTTTTCTTGTGACTACCACCACTGTCATGAGGAACGTTTATCCTGCTTAATATTTACATTTCATATATTGACAGCATTCAGAGTTTATTTTTTGTAATACTCTATTCATGCGTGAGGTGGTATCTTGTTTGAGGGGCAAGTGTGGACAAAGAATGGTGTACTTGGTTTTTTGTTGTTATTGAGGGTATGTAGCAGTT
Source organism: Callorhinus ursinus (assembly GCF_003265705.2). Taxonomy (NCBI): domain Eukaryota; kingdom Metazoa; phylum Chordata; class Mammalia; order Carnivora; family Otariidae; genus Callorhinus; species Callorhinus ursinus. The sequence continues at coordinate 4,270,567 of NW_027397106.1, read as the reverse complement.
GTGGTGTTTTTTTCCCTTTAATTCCTAATTTTGATTGTGATTAGTACATTGAAGTACAGGAAATATCTGTTCAAACTCTGAAGTATTATTCCTCGCATTGTTGTCTTTGCTATTTTAAGAAGGAATTTGTTATTGTTTTTTTTTTTCCCCCTTCAAGTGAAACTACAGGAAAGAAGTAGATTTTTTGGTAATGATATTGGAGATTTAAATATCTCTAGGGGAACAATAGACACACACACACACACACACACACACACACACACACACACACAGAGACACTCTCCATACTTTATCAGCCAAACCAAAAGTTACAGCTCCTAAACATTGGTGGATAGGTGTTTTATAAAATGACAAGTTGTGTATAAGAATCCTTAAGCAGTTCATCATATTTCTTTCTTTCACTCTACTTTTTTACCTGCTAAGGATATCAGCTCTTAGACTACTGAAATGCTATTGCAGCTTTCTACTGCAAATTATGTAGCTGCAAAATCATTTTTATTCTTTTTGCTTGTTTCTCTACCCTTGTTCAGAAAGCCTCTATTCCTGAGGATTATTAACATCAAGCATGAATTCTTTTGCTGAGGTTGCATTGAGGGGTGTGGGTTGTTTTTATTTAATCTTTAAAAATAGTGACTACCGGTTAGTTATTTTAAATTTCACCATGGTAAAAGAGGAACCAGCGGTAACATCTGGCTGTCTTTTGTGAATGTTTGATCAAGGGTGGACCTTGTTGGATTTAGGAACTCCCTTTTCCTCGCCACTGCCTGTGATGGTTTTCTTCATTTCCTCTTCCTCCCGCTGCCTCTTTCCCTAGTAATACATCCCTTCGGTCACTCTTCCAACAGACCTGTCCCCTGCCCCCCCAGCTTCCACCACCACGTCCCCCAAAGCTTCTCCCTGCACCAGTAACAGTCCTTTCATTGACAGACTCTGCTCTTCCCCCAGGCCATTATGAGGCCCAAGAAAATTTCAATTTTTAGTGTTTCTTCTCAAACATAAACTAATCTTCGGTCTTCTCTATTCTTTATCACATTTACATGATTTTTGTCTTTAATAGTTTTTTTGTTTGTTTTGTTTTTAATGGGTCCAAAGTAAGAAAAGAAAAGCAAGTATGGGAAGTAGGAAAGGAGAACTGGCCTAGCGGGGAACCTTTATATACCCTCCAGATTTCCCTTCCCTGATTCCTTTCAGGTCTCTCCGTTTGGAATCCTGTCATTTCTTCCTGAGGGTAATGTGTTCTGCCACCCCAAGATGGATCCTGAGTGTATTTCTCCTAGAAGCTTTAAAAAAGTTATAGAAGTTAGGTTGATAGTACTGCAGATCATTTATTCAACAAATAATTGGTTATTGATCAATAAATACTTGCTAGCCTGGATCCCATCATCCATCCTTCCTTTCATCCTCCTTTCCTCTTAAACCCCAGCTCTAAGCAGCCATCTGGCAGGGACTGCTGGGGAAAATCACAAAACTGGAAATTGGTGCCACTAAAAGTTCTGTTCTGTCTCCCTGAGCCCTCAGCAGTGCCTGGCACACTCTCCATTTCTTTAGTTAACTCCCTCTGCCATTAAAGCAGCAGATGCCATTGAGGCCTTACTCTGTGCCAGGAACTAAGAACTTTGCTTGTATTATCTTTTTAATCCTCATAACAACACATTAGGTTCTATTGTTTTTGTTTTACGGTTGAGGTAGTTGAAGCTTAGAGACGTTAACTAGCTTTTTCAGACACAGTTGGCCAACAACCAACCGGCAGAGCCCAGACTGTTGCCTCTATCGGCTTCGGAGCGTGTGCTTCCCATTCCTCTAGTGGCAACTCAGCGTCTTTACTAAAATCCTTTCTTCCAGCTCTCTGGTCCTTCTCAACAAAGAGCCTTAGAAAGGCAGCTTTCAGCAGTGGTTAAAGAGCTTGGACTGTGGAGCAAGACCATCTGGTTTGAAGCTGGCTCTCCCAGTGTGTGTCCTTGTGCAGGTCACAATCTCCCTGTGCCTCACTTTGTCACCTGAAAACTGGGACCGAAAACTTGCTTCCTTTCTTAGAGAAAGATACTAAAGTCCTGTAATACTTCCTGTCTTTCATGCATCTTTACAAACACAGAAAATGATAATATTTGTTCAGTACAACCGGATGAAAAAGGCTGTTTGCCTACTTGAGGTGGCTGCCCCAGGGTTTCCAGCTCCTGTAAGCTCTGCCTGGCTGACCGAAGGGCTGAGGATAAACATTTCCACACCCATAAAGCACTCACAGATGGAGGACACATACCACATTCCTAGCATAGGTTGAGAAGCCGTGGAGCTAACCCATGAGGGAGCCCATGCCCCCAGCTCTGGATCTTATTCTTTCTAATCTTTTCAGGAATGTTCATCTTTGTCAGGTACCTTGTTCCTTTGCTATATTTGATCATGTTCCTCCCCTGCTTCAAGGCCTTCAATGGCTTTCTCTCTTACTTGGAGTAAAATCCTAAATCCTTCAAATAGTGTCCAGCGCCCTGCAGGATCTGGGCTCCCACTGCCTCCAGAGCCTCATCTCATCCCGCCTGCTGCATGGAACTGGCTTTCAGCTGTGCTCCCTCCCACCCAGACCCGCCCCACTCACGGTCTTCACAGGGGATATGTGAAGCATACCACTGTGGGTCCACAGCTCCCTGCCCCCAGCTCCTGTTCCATTTTCAAAATATTCAGACATCTCTGTTTTTCTTAGGTCTCAGCTTAAATGTCACTTCCTCAGAGCAGCCTTCCCCAGCTGCCCAGACAAGGCCAGGACCGGGTCTTGAACCTGCCCACAGTCGTACTAAGCACTGTGCCTGCAGCAGCCTCTGTCGGAGGTCTCTCAGTCCCCTGGACGTGACCTCTTTATAAGCCCTTAGCCCACTTGTAATTCACTCAGTAATTATATGATTGCTTTTGGATGTTTCTCTGTGCTGGAAGAGACTAGACTGTAAACTTCATGACCATGATTCAGTTTCAGGACCGTGTCTGTTCTCTTCTGTCTCATACCTCTAAAGTAGTGCTTTGGCAGGAAGAAGATCTTAGTATTTGTTGGTTGAGTCAGTGTTTCAACCTCTTTCTAATAGCTCTTTCTCTGTAACATAAATTTGTCCTTCTTTAAGAAAAAGAAAGACTAACTCCCCTTGACTTTGTAGCCTCCTGTGGAGACTGCCCCATATCTCGTTCACTTTATAACAAAACATATTGAAAGAAAGAATCTATTACTCTCACTTCACCTCTTATCCATTTTTCAGTATAAATATTTTTGTCTTCTTCCTTCACTGTTCCTTTAAAACTGTTCTTATCTGGGCCCCTGTTGATCTAGCTGTCAAATCCTGCAGGTGTTTTTCAGTCCTTACTTTCCATCTGTGACGGTACATTATTCATTGTCATCTTCTCTCTTTTCCTCTCCTTCCTCTTCCTCTCCTCTCCTCCTCCATTCCCCCCCCCCCCCCCCCCCTCCCCCCCCTTTCCCCCCCCCCCGTCCCCGTTCCCTCCTGTGTCCCTGCTGTGCCCCAGTATCATCTAGTTTTCCTCTGCTCATTCTTTACATGTTAGTTTTCTCCCAGATTCCTTTCCTGGCTGCCATCTCTTCTCACACTGCATTCCTTCTGATGATATCATTCACACCCAAGCCTTCACTTACCACCTCCTACGCTGATGCTGAACATCTGTATGTCTGTCCTAGAGCTCATCTATCTCATTGCCTACTGGATATCTTCCTTTGGTCCTGACTTGCCACACATAATAATGCCAGGCAAGTGGCATTCAGCAAACGATCAGAAGCAGCCTTAGATGTAGAGCTTATTGGATCCTCATTCCTACAGATGAGGAAAGGGAGGCCCAGAGAAGTACAGTGGCTTGCCCAGGACCCAGAGAGCTGGTTTGGAGCAACTAGGGAAGAAAACCCGTCTCCCAACACCTGGAATCTGAGATGATAAATCTATGCCATACACATAAAGATAATCTGTTTTCTGTCCCACTGGAAAAGCCCTTGCCACTGACGCAGACGCGCTGTTCATTTTGTGATCCACATACTCTAGCAGTGGCAGTGTTCTCCCTACTTACACTTTTCCCCGTGTACCTTTGGTTTCCGGTATGAATTGGCTACCAACAAAATTCTTCATCTGTTTATAAATTTTCACTTTATTTCTGCACTTGCAAGATGACATACTTAGATTTTGAGCAGTTGTTAATTTTTTCTGTACCATTGAAAAGGAATGCCTAGCACATGACCTGTTTACTTCAGATTCAGTGATTGGTGTAGATGTTATTACTTATGCTTAGTTTTTAAAAATTATTCTGATGGATACCAGAAGAAAGGCAGAGTAATATATCTAGCTGTTCTCAAAAGGAACAGTTTCCTGACTTTTCTGAGGAAACATAAAGATAACAGTCAGGTAGAGAAGTTATAAAAATATTACCTTTTTTTACTCCCTTACTTTTTCTGGGATTTTTTTTTTCCCCTCGGCATTTGCAGCCCTAAATTGTCACAACACCCATAGTTAGAGGCATGGAATCCTGTTTTGTGCATAGTGGCACTATTTCATTTACATAAATTTACATATATTCATTTTAACTAATCTCTGCTCATTTCTGGTTTAGATATTTGTACCTCCTCTTTGATGTCAGTTTTCCTTCTTTTAGACTACTAGCACCCAAAGTAACTAATTTTGTTGGCTCTTATTGCTAAAGATCTAGTACCCTGATGTGTCTTTAGAGACATGAAATGCAGTCTCTCCTCTTTGTTGTTGCTATTAAAGAAAACCTAATCCCGAATTTTCTAGGTAGCCCTTTTGAGGCTAAAGCTATTGTTGGGACTTACGGGTGGGGCTGGGGCTGGAGTGGTGTCAACTAAAACTAGTTGAATGTGTGTTGTGTGCCAGGGACTTTTGCATTTATTCTCTCATTTAAGACTCATCTTAAGCACTCAAGGTAGGACTTATTCCAGTTTCACCTATTATGAAACTGAGGCCGACGTGTTCAGTAACTTGTCATGGAGCCAGTAAATTGGCAGACTCAGGGTCCAAACCCAGACCTGCCTCATGCTAGAACCCATGCTTTTCCTACCGACCGAACCATCTCAGGGATTCTTCCTGCTCTCTTTCGACATCCAGGTCATTTGTATAGCAAATTTCTTATTTGCAGACATAGTTTTTCTAATGGACAAATGAACATACCTTTTGCATTAGATGGATTAATTGAGCCAGCTGCCTGCTGATGTAGTCAGGCTGAGAGTTCAATTTCTCAGTGTGTTTCAAGCGTTTTACTCTGTTGCTTTTTATTTGTTTGAACTTGCTTGATGCCTTAGGTGAAATACCATCTGTAAGAAGTCATATATATTTGACCTAGAAAACAGAACTGTGCAGCCAAAACAATTCTGTGATTTGAGTTTTGGAAGAAAGCATCCTGGGCTTATTCTCAAGTTCTTGACGTGGAAAATGTCTAGTTATTGTCCTAAACGAGGTGAGAGGACATCTACTGAGAGTGGAAATTTGAATGGCCTGAAGTTAATTTCCTTGAAAATCTTTTGTAAGATTAGCAAGTTTGAGTTAAGAGAAGACTATAGCTTTTATAAGCTGCCAGTTGAACTTTTAGAACCTCTGATTTTTGTTTTCAAAAGAAAAATTAGATTAAAATAAAAATTCTTAACTTCTTTGAACAGATTGAAGTATTTTAACAGAGATTTATTTCTGGCTAAACTCTGAAAATATTGTAGCTTTTGCTCTTTCAACATAGGTTTAATTCTATACCTATGTGTAGAAAGAAACTACAAGGAGTTTTAAAAAATAATTCAAGGATTTTTATTCCTTAGAATCCTGTTGGCCACTTTTAGTTCAGATATGGCAAGAAAAATAGGGAAAGAAAGGTCAAAACGCCCTGTAAGCTGGTTTAAGGGGTAAGGCCATTGTTCTGTGTGACTGTGAACTTCTCCCACTCCTCCTGCAGCTGAAGTGGTTAGGACTCTGTGTAAATAAAAACAGTGCTTTTAGAAAAAAAATTCATATTTGTTGTGAGTCTTTATCACCTCTAGAAGGAGGATATTTGGAGGATGGGTGGCTGATGTATGTAATTCATTGAATAGAATTGTTTTAAGGAGAACATGGTTAAAATTTAATAATAAAAATTGTTCTTGGTCTTCTAGCCAGCATCTCCTGGATAGGATCCAAATCCTCTGCCTTTTTAAGTTTTTCTGAGATCTACCTCATTCACATTCTCAGCTATATTTTTGACTCTTTGTCTGTATGTGTCTCTTTACATTTCTGATGTATAAATGGCCATAACCCCAGTCCTAGCTCCCCATCTCCAGCCATAACCAACATGTACCACCTTCCTGGTTTAAGATTTACCTGTCGAGGACAGGAGTTATTAGATACAGGTACAGATGGGAAGATGATAACTCTAGAAGTTTTTCTTCTTAGTTTCTCATTTCTTTCCCTCCTAATTACTCCTTAACAAAAAAGAAAGGCCACATTCTCTGTTAGCTGAATATTTAGTAATGAAGTATAATGACTTTTTGCTGATTGTTTTTTAACTGCAGTTGGACCCAGTTTCCACAGTTGGCTGGCTCATTTAAAAGATAATTAAAGAGACAATTCATGCAGGGTCCTGCTTGGGGGGTGGGGGTGGATTTTTAATGCCTTCTGGAAAGTCATCTATATTTTGGAGTGAGTCAGAAAAATTGTTTATCTCATGTTGTTCATTTTATGAACAATAGATTAGTTTTATACTTTTATTGCATCTGATTTGGGGGCCACCTACAAATAAACAATGGACAAAGAACAGTAAGAAAAGGCCGGAGACCCAGATTCTAGTCTCGCTGTGTGTCTTTAAGCAAGCCATTTATCTTTTCACATCTCAGTTTCTTGTCCTGTAGTAGAGAGGATGTCTTTTCTGTTTATTGAAGGGGATTTTTAGGCAAATCAGATGAATTGATACCCGAATATTTTGGGAAGTTGGAATGCTGGTTGTGTCATATAGAGGCATTTAATTAAGGAAGAAGTAAAATTGTTGACCCATGAGATAAATATCAGCCTTGAACTTCAGGTATCTGGAGCACCCGTGTTGAGGCACAATGGTGGAGTCCCCCCGGTCAGCAGGGCCTGGAGGGGCAGCAGTAGGGATAGCGTCTGTTCTTCAGAGATTGAATTCACAGCTTTTATAGCCTTCTGTTGCTCCAGGTCTGCTATTCTCTTCCACAGCTGTGGGTTTGAGAACAGTCCTGACCATCATCCTTCAGGACCCAACCCAAGAGCAACTTCTGTGACAGCTTCCCAGTCTTTTGGAGGCCAAATTTGGAGCTTCTCTCTGAAAAATGAATATAGGGTAGTATTTAGGAGGAGGGGTCCTGGAGTCAGGACTGCCTGGGTTCAGATCCTAAGCATGACTGACAAGTAGCTTAAACTTACTGTCACTCAGTAGCCTCACTTATAAAATGGGACTGATAATAATATTACCTTATAAGGGATGTTGTGAGGCTCTTGGAACAGAGACTGTTAAATATAGTAAGCCCTCGATGAGCTGTTAATTACTTATTTATTTTTGGAGTATTGTAATTATTTTTTATTACCATTATTTTTTTTATTCCCTTAGAATTTTGTACATGATCTCTAGTGTAGCACTTGTCACTTTTATTGTAGTTATTTGTTCAGATTGGGAACTTCTTAAAGACATAGATACTGTTTCATTAACACTCTGCATGTCATTCATTCATTGCTCAAAAATGTTTTTGTGACATCCCAAAGTCCCTCAAACCGTTGCCACCCCTGACTGAATAGGTATGACTTTAAGGCAGGGCTGCAGTGGCACATGCCTTTTTATTTCCATTGGAGCAGAAAGAGTTTATGGCTGGAACTGTAATCCTTGCTCCCTGTCCATCAAGATTATCCATACATACCACTTGGTGACCCTCCAAAATTTCCTAAGCCTGTGTTTAGGTAGCACCTAATTGCTCAGGGTGCCGTACAAGGTCATCTCTGAAAATTACTTAGTGTTGCCCTACTTCTCTCTGGGAGGTAAAATCCTAAAGGAACCCTCAAACATGGCCGTATCCACACAGAGCCAGTCAGCAGCAGAGGAAAATGAGTAAACCGCTGAGTGACTGCATCATTAGGAGTTTATGTCCTATTTCTGATATTAGAATGCAAGGCCAAACCCCAGCCACAATGTCACCTGCTCTGTAAAGCTTTCCTTTCTCTACCCAGGCAGAGCTCATGGTGCTTCCTCTGGGTCCCGTACTGTTACTTGCTGTGCCTCTCTCCCACAGCACTCAAGTTATGGAGTCATGTTGTTTACCTTCCTCTTCTCTCTTTGCGACGTAGCTGCCCACCCCAATCCCCACCTGGCCAGTAGGGTAGGCCTCAGTAGGCTTTCACTAAAAGTTTGTTGATATTGGTACTTTCTAGAGCCCAGACCCCATTCCAAATAGTCTTAATCACCATAAAAACTTAGCAAGACAGCTATTTCTGTTACCCATTTTACAGACATGGAAACCGAGACTTATCAAGAGGTTAAGTAAAACTTGTCTAGAGTCAGCGAGCCAGGAAGTGGCAAGGCTGTGCTCCAGATGTAGTTCTTTCTAGCACAGACTCTTTAAGTGCTAGCCACAGCATCATGCCACCTCATCAGTGTAAATAGACATTCAAACGGCTGACCAGTTTGTAGGACTAGTCCTCCTCTCACTGCTGACCTCTAAGGCTTGTGTTGGCTAGCAGGCTCACACACACCTCTTCCCAGCCCCCTCTTCACTCTGCTTAAAGATGATTCCTGGCTGCCTGTGCCAAGCTGCTTTCATTGACCCTGGGTAGGCGAGGAGGGAAATTGGGAACATACTTCCTTTAGGTTCCGCCTCACACATGGATCTTTCTGTTCGTCTGGTTTTGGCTATTCAGTATTGTGGCAGTGCCTAGCAACTGGACAGTCTAAGTCATGTGGATCCCTGTATCTTCTTACAGGCTGGGTGCCTCCACACGCCTGGAGGCTGCAGACCCCCGGAAGTGGCTGCTCTCCTAAATGCTTATGTGGGCGGTGGAGAAATACGTTACCCTAGTGGGAGGGGAAGGCTAATCCTTTCTTTATTTGTGTAGTTCTCAAAAAACTTGAACAACAGGTTTAACTTAGATCTGTGCCATTTTAATGCAAATTTTATACAGGTATAGTTATGGCACTCCTTTTTGTTTTATATGCCAGATGGCAAAAAATTTGTTCTAAGAATGCCTGTGGTGTGACTGAGCGTCTGTGAGCCCCCTTTCCGCTCTCTCTTGAGGCTGTGTCCCCACTGAGACAACATTCTTCCCCTCTTCTCTTGTCCCCTCACATTAAGTCAGAACTGCCCACACTGCAGACATGATTCTCTATCAGGCAATCCAAACTTGCCTGATTTTTAAAAGACTCATTGGGAGGCACTGGTTAGAAATACAGGAGCTGGGCTTAATCCAGACTTAGTGAATCAGAATCTTCACGCTAGGGGCTGGGAATTTTTTTTTTTTTTTAAAGATTTATTTATTTATTTATTTTTAAAAAACATGTTAGAGATTTTTTTTTTTAAAAGATTTTATTTATTTGACAGAGAGAGGCACAGCGAGAGAGGGAACACAAGCAGGGGGAGTGGGAGAGGGAGAAGCAGGCTTCCCGCGGAGCAGGGAGCCCAATGAGGGGCTCAATCCCAGGACCCTGGGATCATGACCTGAGCCGAAGGCAGATGCTTAACAACTGAGCCACGCAGGCGCCCCTATCTGTTTCTTTTAGAGAGAGAGTTCGGGGAAGAGGAAGAGGGAGAGAGAGAATCCTAAAACAGACTCACTGCTGAGCGGGGAGCCCAACACAGGGCTCCATCTCGGGACCCAGAGATCATGACCTAAACCAAAACCAAGAGTCAGCCGCTTAACTGATTGAGCCACCCAGGTGCCCCAGGAATTTGTATTTTTACAAGTTCCTCAGGTGATTCTCAAAAATTGGGTGTTTGGGAAATGTTGCTTTAGTGCAGCAAACACTGGTTAACTAGCAGTGGTGAGGATGATAAGAGCACAGACTGTCGGTGGACAGTGACTGAGATATGGAATAACAAATTCAGTTAGGCGGGCTGACTGAATTCCTTCGGTCTGGTCTTGCCCTCTGGCTAAGGGATACATCGATATCTGGTGCAGTTCCTATACCTTTTAATGTCCAGTGATCTTATGGACTATATTCCTCCCTTCAGGCAGGCCAGGTTCAGCTTTTCTGGTCACCTTTGAAGTCTAGCTCTCCAATTTCAGTAAACTTGGTTCACTAAATTTCTTTCCCTGGGCCTTTCAGCTCTTGCTAAAGTAAAGCCCTCTCTTTCTCCCATTTCCAGTTTTCCACCCAAGTATACATGTCTCTGATTTGTTCTTCTCTCACTGCCTCCACCTTACAAATTCATTCTGTCACTCATTCAACAAGTGTCTATTGTGCCAGGCTGTGGGCGGGCTACAGAGGTGAACGCAACACAATCCCTGCCCTCAAGTGCACAGTCTAGTAGGGACACAGATGTGTAAACAAATAATTAAAGTACCAGTGATGTGTCACATGCTGTTATAGCGCGTGCAGAGGTGAAGGGGTACTGAGAAGTCACGAAGAGGGGTGGCAGGTGTCACAGAGGAGGTGACTTTTGAGCATGGTCTTAGAAAAGGGGAGGGCATTTTAAAGGCTCATCAGCAGAGTCCTCACATTCTCATTGCAATTCATCTTCTAGGTCTCCTTAAATGGCTTTGCTCATTTATGGATCTAATGGAGCTGATTGTCGTGGCTGAATTGGACTCCATTGATTGACTTTTTTCAAAACCTGAGATGGTTAGTTGATTAACTTCCAAGATACTAGGTCTACCAGTTTGTCCCACGATCAGTTGCTGACAGTAAATAATTGAGACTCTAAACCCTGAAGAAAGCTTAAAAAGGCCTTTCACTCTAAAAGATGTGTTCTGAGGCTGCAGAAGTGGTCTTTGTGCCCTTTGGGGAGTGGGATGTATGTGTACAGTAGAAATAGGGAAGCTTGTGAGTGGGAAATGGGACAGGAGAATGCTCCATTGTTTCTTTTGCAATAAAAGACTTGATTTCCTCCTTTTAAGAGGGGTTTCCTTGGTAGGCTCCCACATCTCGGTTAGTTGTATGTAATGTTGGAGATTACCTAAACTCTTCAGTTTGCTAATTTGACAAGATTTGGTTTCTTTTTCCAAAAAATGGACTGCAGGTTTCTCTTATTTCACTAGAGAAGCAAAGATGAAGGGCCATTGTGATTCAGTTTGTGCGGTCTAGTAAGTAGTTGTGATTGTAGTTTTAAATTATTTATTGTTTCTTGAAATAATGGATGTTTGTTGTAGAAAAATGAGAAAATACAGACGAATTCAAAATAAAACGAATCCATAACCTTGCAAGCCATAGCTAACCACTGTTAATATTTTGATGTGTAAAACTCCAGATTTTCTCTATGCATACGTGTGTGTATAAAAACAGTTATTCCAAAAATTGAATATACTATGTAAACTGTTTAGCATTTTACCTTTTTCCCTATTATATATATATATATATAAAATCTGTGTACACATACACACACACAGTGACCATCTTATTATTTTACAAATACATATCTATAGAACCATTCATCCTTAATTGAAAGAAGTCTTTATTTTTGAGATTATGCAAATCATCCAGTCTTGTTTTCTTAAATCAAGCTCTGTTAAAGTATATAAAACAAGTGAAAACCCTCATAATTCCATTTTTCAAAGGATAAACATTAATTTAATGTATATATATTATATTCCAGACTATTTTCTATAGATATGGAAATGTATCTATTTCTGTTTTTTACAAAATTAGATCCTGTTATACTTACTGTTCTGCAACTTGCATTTTACGCTTTGTATATTTTAGACATCTTCCTATGCCAAGACATTTGGAATACCAACCTATTATTATGTAGACCAGGGTTTCTTATCCTTAACACTTTGACATTTTGGACTGGATAATTCTTCACTGTATGACTGTCCTGTGCATTGCAGGATACGTAGCAGCATCGCTGGCCTCTGTCCCTTAGATGCCAGTAGTACCCCTTCTTCCAGTTGTGACAGAAATCTCTCCGGACATCGTCAGTTCTCCCGTTGGGAACATCATTCCCAGCTGAAAGCCACTGACATAGATGGTCTGTAATCTCTATCTCGACTCCTGCCAGTTTTTTTATTACAAAGAATAGGTCAGGCAATATCCTTATTTGATTTTTGTGCACCATTGTGAATATTATCATTGAATAAATTCCTAAAAATGCAGCTGCTGAATCAAAATTTTGCTAGAAATTGCCAAATTACTTCAAAGAGATTGTATCAGTTTATTTTTCAGCTATATCATGGTTCCAAAATTATCTCTCTCCCTTTTTTTTAATAGCCTTTATTTATTTATTTTAGATTTTTTTATTTATTTGACAGAGAGAGAGAGAGAGAGACAGTGAGAGAGGGAACACAAGCAGGGGGAGAGGGAGAGGGAGAAGCAGGCTTCCCGCGGAGCAGGGAGCCCGATGCGGGGCTCGATCCCAGGACCCTGGGATCATGACCTGAGCCGAGGGCAGACGCTTAACGACAGAGCCACCCAGGTGCCCCACAAAATTATCTCTGTTTCCTGAGTTCAAGATCCACATATCCAGCTGTTGGATGGACATGTCCTTTTGTGTGTCTCTTGGGCCTTTCCTAAACTCAACTTCTTCAACCCACCAAACTTGCACTTCTTACTGTATTCCTCTGTCACGGAATAGCACCGCCGTCTGCCAAAAACGTTCTCACCCATATCCATCCAATCACCAGATCCTGTCCAGTGTTTCTCCCAAATGTCTCTCTTAATCCGTTCACTTCTTCTTATCCCTTCTACCACTGTCTTTAATTTAGGCTACTACTAACTTGCCCAGATCACTGTGGTAGCACTGGGTAACAGGTAGTCTCTCTGGCCTCTACCCTTGGTCCCATTCTCCTCAGGAAGAGTGAACTAACTTGCTGAACTCCACAGTCTTCGAGTGTCACCTCCCTGCTTAAGCCCTCAGTGAGCTCTGCTACCTCCCCACTGTCTACTCCATCAGTCCCGGGCTGAGGCTAACAGCAACTGACAATCACCAGCCTTGGTTTCAAGTCTCTGTTGTAAATTTTAATATATAAATTACTTTTTATGCTAAATTTTGACTTTAAAGTTTTCTCTGAATTAAAAAAAAAATTCTTTTTTTAGAAAACAATGCTTTACCATATCAACTCACAATATATATTTATTCCCCCAGCTTTGAGTTACTCATTCTCCCTTGAATGAACTTTTGTTCTCCTGTGTTTCCTGTTCCTTTTCACCCTGCTCTCGACCCATTCATTTGCTACCTTTTCTTTAGTACCTAGTGTAGTTCTTGGCATTTCCACCACACATTTTTTTCCTCTGTTAATCAGTTTATTCTTATTGCATTTGTTGCATGTGTACTTTTTGTCCTTTGTGTATACTTTTGTTTAACCTTGTGAAAAAGACATCCAGGTACATAAATAATACAAACCAGTGAACCAAGGGGAGAGAATATGGGAATTACAGCCCTGGTTCAAGCATAGGTACTAGGATGCAGAAAGGCCTTTCAGGTATCCCATCCCAGTGCCTGAACCTTGACTTCTCCCCTGAACTAGACTTTTGATTTTACGTGGTTCCATATAGCAAAATAGTTGAGTACCTCCTGTGTCAGTTGCATTCATGTGGTCAAACTGAAACTTTGGAGAGATCATTTGTCCGCCAGCCTTGCAGCATTCCATTTTGGTCTATCCTAAATACCAGGGAAACGAGGGGTGCCTAGGAACTCGGGAATCTCTGACATGGTATGCAGCATATTGCTGTGCTAGATTGGTGTGGAGACAAGCCCTACAATTTTCCATAAGAAGTCAGCTCCAAGACTGTGGGAAATCACACATAGCAAAATCCTTGGCAAGGAGCTATACATTTTCCCCCCTACTCTCTTATGTGGTAATTCTATAACACTCTGTAATTAATTTTATTTTTACAGTGAACAACCACAGAGTAAGAATAATGCATAACCTATTTCTGTTTCTTGCTATTTTAGGGGACATCACACAGAAGGGATACGAAAAGAAAAGGTCAAAACTCCTGTCTCCCTACATTCCGCAGACACAAGGTAGGCAATGAGAAGTGGTTTAAACCTTTTCAGTATTTTTACCCTAAAGAATGCTATCTTACAGAAGATCTGTCTTGTTGGTTCCTGTTTTTTCCCTCCCTTCCTCACCAGGGGAGAGAGAAAAACGGAAGGAAAGAAAGGAGGAAATGAATCTTAATTGAGCATCTGCTGTGTGCTAGGCACTTTTAAAATACCTAAGTCATCAAATCATTTACACAGAGCTTGGGTGGTAGCGTGTATGTGCATAGCTGATATGATTCAATGGCAGAAAATTCCAGGTCATGGAAAAACTGCATCTTATTTATGTCTGAACACAAACTGTGGTGGAGAGGAGCAAGGGCAGCAAAGATAAGTGAGAAGTATTACAAGGCAACTCAAGGATTGCAGTACCTGAGCATTTGGGGGTAAGAACCCTAATAAACTTTTCTATTGATCCCTTATTCCTTCTGCAAAGAGACTGGTGGGTTCTTTATATGTCAGAAAGTCCTGAGTCATTGTGTGCTTCGTTCCAGAGGGCTTGCTATAACCTTTGCCTGTGGGCAAGGCTGTCTGTCTCTAAGTCATCATATTTTTTTAAAGTTACTCAGATTTGAGGATTTCCTTTGATAACCTATTTCTGCTTTAATCACTTTTACATAAGGAATTTTTATTTCTAATTTCTCCCTTGCAATCAAAGTCCCATTTCCTCAAGCCTGTTCTTTGTGGAGCTAATTGCTTTTATTTCTGGATTATAAATACCTTGAGGACTTTGTATTCCCCATAGTTCTAATATTAAGCCTTGCACAGGGTATATGGTCTGTAAATACTGAATGAATAATAGAATAAGAAAATGAATAATGGTGACATATCAGTATATTTCACTGAGGTCCTTGTTTTATTTCCTATATTATTCTTGGAAATTCCTCCCTACAAAAACTAGTAGGTCAGTGCAGTGACAGCCAATTTAAAATATCTTAATGAACAGACAGATGTCAAAAGGAATTGAGAAAAAAGAGGTAGAAATTGGGCCAGTGACAGCTAATGAAAAGCCAGCATTTGCTGAGCAAGCCATGACAGAGAAGAGGGGTACTCTGGCTGCTTAAAAGTGGGTCTGGCCCATACCTCTGTAGGGTCAGAGATTTACTTTAGTGACTTTGTGCAAAAGCAGTCGGATCTCGGGGCGCCTTGGGTGGCTCAGTTGGTTAAGCAGCTGCCTTTGGCTCAGGTCATGATCCCCGGGTCTTGGGATCAAGCCCCACGTCTGACTTCCTGCTCAGTGGAGAGCCTGCTTCTCCCTCTCTCCCTCCGCCTGCCACTCGGCCTACTTGTGCTTTATCTCTGTGTGTCAAATAAATAAATAAAATCTTAAAAAAAAAAAAAAAGGCAATTGGATCCCGAGACAATAACTCAGTAAGAAATAGGACCAAGAAATAGGACTCAATATAAAAAAGGACTATGATCTATTATCTGTAGCCAGGCTACGTAGAAGCCAAATCACGTTCCAAAAATCAGTTTATCAGGGCGCCTGGGTGGCTCAGTCAGGTTAAGCCTCTGTTGAGCAAGTTTTTTGAGCAAGTTTTCCATTTTGGTCTATCCTAAATACCAGGGAAACGAGGGGTGCCTAGGAACTCGGGAATCTCCTTCAGCTTCCTATTACCAAAACAGACTACCCGCTGTTTTACCCTACTTGAGCCTTTGGCTCAGGTCACAGTCCCTGGATCCTGGGATCGAGTCCCGCGTTGGGCTCCCTGCTCAGCGGGTAGTCTGTTTTTCCCTCTCCCTCTGTACCTCCTCCATACTCCTGCTCTTTCTCTCTGTCTGTCTCATATAAATAAATAAAATCTTTCTTTTCAAGATTTTATTTGAGAAAGAGAGAGCATGAGAGAGGAGAGGGAGGGCAGAGGGAGAAGGAGAAGCAGGAGCCCGATGCGGGACTCCATCCCAGGACCCTGGGATCGTGACCTGAGCCGAAGGCGGTGCTTAACCAACTGAGCCTCCCAGGCACCCAAATAAATAAAATCTTTAAAAAAATATAAGTTTATCAGTTTACTATGAGAAACCACTGAGACATACTCAAATCTGTGTGATCAGCACATTCTTGCCCCATGGGTAGGCCTACAGGGGGAGCCAAATCACACATGGAAGTTTGTTCAGTGAGTACGAATCAGACATTTAATTGCAGTAGGCCAAGAGAATGGAACATAACCTTCTCACAGTAGGAAGGGTCTTGCAGATGACCTCATGGGGAAAATAGGAGCCATTTGAGAATAGCTCCTTCAGCTTCCTACTACCAAACTGCAGACTTGCCACATCTGTGCCCATCATGTTTACCTCCTTCCTTCTGGTTAAAAGGTAATCTGTTCCCCTTATCCAAGGCCAGTCATTCCACTTATGCTTTGATCCCATTCCCTCTTCCGTTTTCAGAAACTTTATATTATCATCCAGTGACACCAAGAACAGGGCAGTGGAAGTGGGATGCCCCTGGTATATATATTGCTGCCCTAGGCAATAAGGGGTGCAGTATCTGTTAACAATTAAAAAAGCAATAATAGGGGGTGCCTGGGTGGCTCAGTCATTAAGCGTCTGCCTTCGGCTCAGGTCATGATCCCAGGGCCCTGGGATCGAGCCCCACATCGGGCTCCCTGCTCAGTGGGGAGCCTGCTTCTCCCTCTCCCACTCCCCTGCCTGTGTTCCCTCTCTCGCTGTGTCTCTCCCTGTAAAATAAATAAATAAAATCTTAAAAAAAAATAAAAAAGCAATAATAGGAGGCGCCTAGGTGGCTCAGTCTGTTAAACATCTGTCTTCAGCTCGGGTCATGATCCCCAGGGTCCTGGGATGGAGCCCCGCATAGGGCTCCCTGCTCAGTAGGGAGCCTGCACATCCCTCTCCCTCTGTTGCTCCCCCTGCTTGTGCGCTTTCACTCTCTCTTTCCCTGTCAAATAAATAAATAAAATCTTAAAAAATAAAAGCAGTAATAAAGCCAACAAAAAGTTGGTCTGTTTTTATTATTACTCTGTCTAGCAATTCCAAAGATTATAAGTAATAAGATGCTCCCCCTGCTGATGCAGACAGCTGCCCCGCCCCTTAAATGTGCCATTACTGTTGCTGTCAGTTCCTGTCTCTTGTACACTCACTCTGTCCCTCTCAGCTAGATTCTTCCACAGCAGTCCATCATGCTTGTTACTGTTCTGTTAAAAAAATCCTCCCTTGTCAGCCTCTTCCATCTTCACCCTCTTTGTTTCCCCTTTATGATCAAACTGCTCTGAGCTGTCTATACTTACTGTCTCTATTTTCTCAACTCCTGCTCAGTTCTCAGCCAGTTCCAGACCCTTCTAGAACTGTTTTAAGTGACAGCACAGAAGAAGTTGCCACTCTACCTCTTGAAACACTCCTTTTGAAACTCTCCATTTTCTTTTTTCTTTTTTTTTTTATTTATTTGAGAGAGAGAGAATGAGAGATAGAGAGCACAAGAGGGAAGAGGGTCAGAGGGAGAAGCAGACTCCCTGCTGAGCTGGGAGCCCGATGTGGGACTCGATCCTGGGACTCCAGGATCATGACCTGAGCCGAAGGGAGTCGCTTAACCAGCTGAGCCACCCAGGCGCCCCTCTCTCTCCATTTTCTTACTCTCCGCTTTTTGTCGCTCCTAGTCATCCTTGCAGGCTCATTCTCCTCTGTTAAATGTTGGGGTTCTCAAGGCAAGGCCCCAGGTCCTCTTGATGTCTCGCTCTCCAGCAGTACCTCACAGATTGCAGCCTTCATCACAGTCACTGGAGGGCTTGTCAGTATACAAATTGAAGGACCCTATTCTCAGGGTTTCTGATTCAAGAAGGCCAGGGTGGGGCCTGGGAATTTGCATTTCTGTTAAATCCCCAGGTGATGTTAAGGTTGTTGATCCAGACACCACACTGTGAGAACCAATGCTCTATCGCCCTACAGCATTTCAGTCATACCTGTGGCTTTAATTATCATTTAAATACAGGTAACTCCAAAATATGTATCTTCACCTCAAATCTGTCCTAAGCTCCTGACCCATAGATCCAACTGCATACTTAACATTTCTGTTTACGTGACTTTAAGGAGCCTCCTTTCAACATACGCATACACCATCCCTACCACCACTACCAACATGCACACGTGCAAAACAGAAAGACAAAATCCAACCACAGTGACATCCAGACTGCTCTAGTGCTTTTCTTCTAGTTTTCTCCTTTTGAGTAAGTTGAACCCACGTCTGAAAACACAAGTTAGAGACTTAACAATCATCATTTGCATGTCCTTCATTGCCCATCTCTTTTCTGTCACCAAGTTTCATCAGTTTTCTGTTTCTTCATTTTTGGCAAGTTTAATTTTTTTCTAGGAAATCGTCTGTTTTGTATACATTTTCAAATTTACTAAGTTATTTGCAATATTTTCTTTATTTTTAAAGCCTCTGCTTGTTTACATTGTCTACTTGTATCTCTTTTTTCTCTTGATGAGTCTTTCCAGAAGTTTGTCTTATCAAAGAATAAGCTTTTGATTTTGTTGAACTTTTTTTTTTTTTTTTTGAAGATTTATTTATTTCTTTGACGGAGAGAGAGCATGGGAAGGAGGAACAGAGGGAGAGGGAGGGAGAGTCTAAGCAGACTCTGCACTCAGTGTGGAGCTGGATGCGGGGCTTGATTGATGATCCTGAGATCACGGCCTGAGCTGAAACCAGTGTCCAAAGCCCAACCGACTGTGCCACCCAGGCGCCCCATTTGTTCAACCTTTTTAAGTATGTCTTTACTTTCTGGTTTATTATTTTCAGCTTCTACATGTATTTCCTTCCTTAAACTCTTTGTTTACTCTTTTGTATTCTTTCTAAATTTTCTGAGTTGGATGCTTAGATTTTCTTCTGCCTTCTTAATTTCACTGTGGTCAGAAAACATGCCTGTATAAAATCAAGTCTTTGTTATTTGTTAAGACGTGCCTAGTATTTGGTAAATTTCTGTAACTCATCTATTTGTGTTTTACTTGTTGAATGGATGGTTTTGGCCCATTAATTCAAAGTAGTTAATTGTGTTTTTCAGATCTTTTCTATTCTTAGTAACTTTTTGATTATTTGATCTATCATTTCTGATAGAAATGTATTAAAAAAATCTGTACCATGACCATGTGTTTATCAGTTTTCCTTGTAGTTCTGTCAAGTTTTGCTTTATATGTTTTATTTATTTTTTTTTTTAAAGATTTTATTTATTTATTTGACAGAGAGAGAGAGAGATAGCGAGAGCAGGAACACAAGCAGGGGGAGTGGGAGAGGGAGAAGCAGGCCTCCCGCCGAGCAGGGAGCCCGATGCGGGACTCGATCCCAGGACCCTGAGATCATGACCTGAGCCGAAGGCAGACGCCCAACGACTGAGCCACCCAGGCGCCCCGCTTTATATGTTTTAAAGTGATATTACTAGGAACAAGTCAAGGATGTCCACTCTCACCACTTTTAGTCAACTTAATACTGGAAGTCCTAGCCACAGCAATTGGACAGCATCAAGAAATAAAAGGAATCTAATTTGGTTAGGAAGAAGTAAAACTCACTGCTCACAGATGACATGATACTATATATAAAAAACCCTCAAGACTCCACCAAAAAACTATTAGAACTGATGAAGGAGTAGGATACAAAGTCAGTGTATACAATGTATACAAGTCTGTTGCATTTCTATACACTAATTATGGAGCAGCAGAAAGTGAAATTTATAATTGCACTAAAACTAATAAAATATCTAGGAATAAATTTAACCAAAGAAGTAAAAGACCTGTACTCTGAAAACTGTAAAACACTGAAGAAAGAAATTCAAGACAATATAAAGAAATGGAAAGATATTCTATGCTCATGGGCTAGAAGAAAAAATTTTGTTAAAGCAATCTACAGATTTAATGCAATCCCTATTTAAAATACCAACAGCATTTTTCACAACACTAGAAAACAATCCTAAAATTTGTATGGAACCACAAAGACCTTGAGTAGCCAAAGCAGTCTCGAAAAAGAAAAACTGTGGAAGTATCACAGTTCAGATTTCAAATTATATTACAAAGCGGTAGTAATTAAGACAGTATAGTACTGGCATAAAAATAGACACACAGATCAAAGGAATAGAACAGAAAACCCAGAAATAAAACCACAATTATATGGTCAATTAATCTTCAACACATGAGAACTGAAAATATAATTTGAACAAGTCTTCTTTGGAAAAAGTCTCTTCAACAGTGGTGTCGGGAAAACTGGACAGCAACATGCAAAAGAATGAAATTGGACCACTTTCTTTCACCATACATAAAAATACATTCAAAATGGATTAAAGACCTAAATGGGAGCTGAAACCATAAAAATCCTTGAAGAGAGCACAGACAGTAATCTCTCTGACATTGGCCATAGCAGTATTTTTCTGGATATGTCTCCTGAGGCAAGGAAAATAAAAGCAAAAATAAACGGGACTATATCAAAATAAAAAGTTTTTGCACAGTGAAGAAAACAGTCGACAAAACTAAAAGGTAACCTACTGAATGGGAGAAAGATATTTGCAAATGACATATCTGATAAAGGTTTAGTATCCAGAATATATAAAGAACTGCTACAACTCAATACCCAGAAGCCAAATAATCCAATTAAAAATGGGCAGAAGGCATGAATACACATTTTTAAAGAAGATATCCAGCTGGCCAGCAGACACATGAAAAGATGCTCAGTATCACCCATCATCAGGGAAATGCAAATCAAAACTACAGTGAGCTATCACCTCACACCTGTCAGAATGGCTAAAATCAAAAACACAGGAAACAACAGGTGTTGGAGAGGATGTGGAGAAAGGGGAACCCTCTTGCATTGTTTGTAGGAATGCAGATTGGTGCAGCCATTGTGGACAACAGTATGGAGTTTCCTCAAAAAAACTAAAATAGAACTACCCTGGGATCCAGGAATCACACTACTGGGTATTTACCCAAAATATGCAAAAACACTAATTCAAAGGGATACATGCACCCCTATGTTTATTGCAGCATTATTTACAACAGCCAAACTATGGAAGTAGCCCAAGTGTCCAGCGATAGATGAATGGATAAAGAAGAGGTGGTGTATATATATATACAAAGGAATATCATTCAGCCATAAAAAGAATGAAAACTTGCCATTTGCAACAACATGGATGGAGCTAGAGAGTATACTACTCAGTGAAATAAGTCTGAGAAAGACAAATACCATATGATCTCACTCGTGTGGAATTTAAGAAACAAAACAAATGAGCAAAGGAAAAAAAAAACACACAAAGCAAGAAACAGGCTTTGAACTATAGAGAACAAACTGATGGTTACCAGCGGGCTGGTGGGTGGGGGATGGGAGAAGTAAGGGATGTGGATTAAAGAGCACACTTATTGTGAGGAAAAAAGTAAAATAAAATGATAAAAATACAATAAAATATAAATAAATAAGTTTACAAAGTTAAAAAAAAAAATGATGTTAGGGGCGCCTGGGTGGCTTAGTCAGTTAAATGTCTGCCTTCAGCTCAGGTCATGGTCTCGGGGTCCTGGGATCCAGCCCGGAGTCAGGCTCCCTGTTCAGCGGGGCATCTACTTCTCCCTCTCCCTCTGCCTCTCCCCCTGGCTTGTGCTCTCTCATGCTCTCTCTCTCTCTCTCTCAAATGAATAAATAAAATCTTTAAAAAATGATGTTACTAGGTATACATGAAGTAATAATTACTATGTCTTTCTTTGTAAATTGTTCCTTATCATGAGTAACTGTCTTTGTCCCTCTGGTGTTTTTTATCCTAAGGCTTTTTAAACAATCTAAACTGTCTAGAGTTATTAGACATCTTAATTCTCCTCCCAAACAATACAAGTACTTTAAAAATGCTTCAATATCGACTACTGTTACTCTCCATCTTACATTTTAATATGACCTTATTTACATACTCCTTCCATTATCAATTATTGTTATGTAGCTAATGGTACTTAATATTTATTCTTTGCTCCCTATTTCTTCATACATCTCAGTCCTTTCTTTTAGTTTAATTTCCTTCTTTCTAAAGTCCATCCTATAGTAGTTACATATGTTAGTGAGGGTTTCTTAGTGGGGAGTTCTCTCTATTTGTGTTTATCACTTTACCTACCTCTGATCTTGAATCTATTCATGTCTTTACCAAAATGAGGTTGGTTGTAGGGCTGGAGAATCTATACGGTATAGGTTCTGTAGCAAAGGGAGAGATTACCCCTTAGAATATTTACCCCGTGTATCTCTGTAGATTTTGAAGAAACCATTTAGTTTGATTTTTTTTAAGGGCATTGGAATGCAAGTTTTAAAACTTACTAAATTATATTAATGTCTGATATAGAATTAAATGAGATAAAAGTTATTTTAATGCTTTTGGTAAGAATTTTCTAAATCTTCCTTTTGGAAGGATAACTTCTGAGTTCTTTCTCTTACTTTACTGGATTTCATTCATTTAATTGCAAGAAGCTTCATTGTGAAGGTGGTAGTGTTTAAAAGTGGCATTTTTCCGGGGCGCCTGGGTGGCTCAGTTGTTAAGCATCTGCCTTGGGCTCGGGCCCTGATCCCAGAGTCCTGAGATGAAGCCCTGCATCGGGCTCCCTGCTCGGCAGGGAGCCTGCTTCTCCCTCTCCCACCTCCCCCTGCTTGTGTTCCCTCTCTCACTGTCTCTCTCTCTCTCTCTGTCAAATAAATAAGATCTTAAAAAAAAAAAAGTGGCATTTTTCACTAATCTCTTTTGAAATAAAAAAATTAATACTGCTTGCAGCATTGTATTACTAGAACAGTTATGTGCACATGCTTATCTAAAAATTCAGTGTTTTTTTTTTTTTAAGGATTTTTATTTATTTAAGTAAGTAATCTTTACAGCCAGTGTGGAGCTCGAATTCACGACCCTGAGTTCAAGAGTCGCATGCTCTTGAGCCAGACAGGCGCCCCTAGTGAATGATTTTCTGTATGGAATTTATTTGGGGTTGAAATTATCTTGGATTGCATATTTTTGTGTATTTTCGATTTCTTTCCTCAAATGTTGAATAAATCTTTAAAATAAGACTTAAGAAATTTAACAATGTAGCAGGAGAATGGAGATATGTGCAAGAGAACACAAGGTTGAAGAAAATACTTAGAAATTAAGTAGTAGAAATTGAGTAAGGACAGTATTGGTTAATAATATGCATAGCCTAGGGGTGTCTGGGTGGCTCAGTCGTTAAGCATCTGCCTTCTGCTCGAGTCATGATCCCAGGGTCCTGGGATCGAGCCCCGCATCGGGCTCCCTGCTCAGTGGGAGGCCTGCTTCTCCCTCTCCCACTCCCCCTGCTTGTGTTCCCTCTCTCACTGTGTCTCTTTCTGTCAAATAAATAAATAAAATCTAAAAATAATAATAATAATATGCATAGCCTAATCAGTGGTGTCATGGGGGTTAGGTTCTGAAGTCACTATTTGACAAAAATTTGACATGTCAAATAACTCAAATCTCCCAACATTGGAACTGGTAGTTGTTTCTTTAGTTAAACACAAACCAGATTTTTATCTGGTAAATGAAGAACCATGATGTGTGAAAAATATGTATCTTGATAGAGGTTAAAATCATACTCAGGGACTCAAGAAGCTCACACATTGAGAGTCATGGGAGAAATGAAGCTTTGGTATGTTCACGTCTCCTACTCATTCTGAGCCATGGCCTCTTTGAAAGGAATGGCTTATAGCACATCTTTCAGTGTAGAAACTACTAGGGCCTGGATACAGAGCTTCTCACACACCTCAGTTGGCAAGATGTTCAGGAGGAGGGGGCCAGAAATTAACTCTCTTTTGGCATGGTCCAAAGAATTGAAATTTCAAACCACATGTGTTCTAACTCCTCTATAAATTAGTCGTTATTGCCCACTCTTAGAGTTGTAGAAAAACCGAAGGTTTTATGTAGGGAGGCAATTTCCCTCTGCTGATCCCAGGTCTAATCTTTAAGTTAAGATACTTTGGATACAAGTAACTGATATTTCAGCTATTTTTAAGGAAAGAGTTTATTCTAATGATACAGGGGTTACTGAGAAAACCTTCGGACACCACATATTTACTAAGTGCATTCAGGGTTCCAAGTACTATTGAGACACTAGGAGACAACACTGGACAAGGCTGATGAGTCTGCCTGGGACATACCCACCCACCCCCCTTCCCACCCCCCCCCCAACCCTGACTTGTTCCCTCACTCCACTAGGGGTTTGCTCAACTAGGATTTCCACAGAGAAGCCTTCCTTGATCAGCCCTATCAAAAACAGTTCCCATTCCCATTATCTGAGCTGCGTTTTTAAAAAGTTCTCTCTGACTGTCCCATTGATTATGGTTTATTCATGTGTCTTACTCTCCTACTAGACTCTTAAGGTCTTTGAAATCAGGAAAATTCTTTTTTCATTATTATTTTTATTCTTCATGTCTCTAGTTTCTAGCTTTAGGGCCTGGCTTATAGTAGACGTTCTAGAAATGTTTGTGGAACTGAACAGAAAGGACATTTAGAATTTCCAGTATCTCTTTCGGTAAACGTCTGTGAAGATGAAAAGTGTTGGGTAATGAAAGAAACAGATTACTGTACAGATTGGAGAGTGATGATCCTGGCAGCTTGTCTCCACCCTCAAGAAATCTTTTAATTTAGACGTGCTACAACTCCAAGAGACTGTGTAGAGTATTTTGGTTCTCATCTGAGATTTGGCATTTCTCTTTATTTAACTTTTATTTTTAAATGAAATTAATGAATCTATTTTAAATAGTCCAATGGGACTACAGGGTTTGTAATAACAACAAAAAATGTCTTCTTCCCTAGAGATGGATTCTTTCAACTCCTTTAACTGTTCCTTCTGGCATTTACCTCTGTGTTTCTAGGTAACATTTTTACCACTATTTTTTTTTTTAAGATTTTATTTATTTATTTGACAGAGAGACACAGTGAGAGAGGGAACACAAGCAGAGGGAGTGGTAGAGGGAGAAGCAGGCTTCCCGCGGAGCAGGGAGCCGGATGCGGGGCTCGATCCCAGGACCCTGGGATCATGACCTGAGCCGAAGGCAGATGCTTAACAACTGAGCCACCCAGGCGCCCCCATTTTTACCACTATTTCTGGACTTTTTTTTTTTTTTTCCAATTTGAAGCATTATTTATTTCCTACTAGAAAATATTAGAATCTTTCTCTCTTACATATCTCCTCCCTCAACCACATGGACACCACATACTCCCTTTTCCCCTTTACTTTCACATCTCCCATCTCATACTTATTGTGGGCTATATCCCTAATATGTTACTTTTGTTGTTAAATCAGCATTCAGTGCTTACTTTTTTTTTAAAGATTCTATTCATTTATTTGAGAGAGAGAGAGGAAGCGAGCCTGCGCACAAGTGGGGGGAGGGGCAGAGGGAGAGGGAGAAGCAGACTCCCCACTGAGCAGGGAGCCCATTGAGGGGCTCCATCCCAGGATCCTGAGCCAAAGGCAGATGCTTAACTGACTCAGCCACCCAGGTGCCCCTTACATTTTTTTTTTTTTAAGAGTTCAGTTTTTTATTGAACAGGTTACAGAAGAGGTTTAGTCAAAAAGACCAAAACCTGTGTCATCATCAGACTCCCTTGATTCTTTGCTTCCACTTTCTTAGCTGGGGCAGCCCTGGTGGAGGGAGCAGGACCTCCTGCAGGCGTAGCACCAGCTACTGATGCAGGTCCACCAGCCCCTGCATTACAGATGAGGCTCCTGATGTTGACACTGGCCAGGGCCTTTCCCAAACAAGCCCAGCCCAAAATGTTCAACATTTACACCTGCTGCTTTAATGAAGGCATTGATCTTTTCCTCCATGACCATCACCTCTTATTGGGCAGGATGAGGGCCAAGTTGTTGTAGGCGAGCTCCAAGACCAAGGCCATGGTGCGGGCGAGTGCTGAGCGGGCACTGCTGGGCATGGTGCAAGTCACCCAGTGAAGTGAGAACCTCACCCTACTGCGGTCTTAGCTTCCTCAGAAGGACTGAGCACCTTAGCAGCAGCTGAAGAAACTCAATGCTTACGTTATTATGATTATGTAAATATTGTTACATAAGCCATTCGCTTTACTAAGATTACATTTTTTTACTAAGATTACATTTTACTAAGATTACATTTTACTAAGATTACATTTTTTTCAGAATTATCCATCAGTTTATTATTCTTTTTGTAGAAACAGCTCTTGGTGCTGTCTCTCTTCCTGCATGTATCTGAACTGTTTGTTTTCTTGTTCTGCTACAGGCCTTCATCATCATTCTGGTGGCATTTTGGGAGGGAGTAGGGATAGATGGAAGTGTTCATTCTGCCATGTTTAATCAGAATTCTTTATCCTAACATTTCTATGTAAGCGTTATTCAAAGATAATTTCTATCAAACTAAAAGACCTCAAAGACCTTAGTACCTCATTTTCTCTGTTCATGAGCAAGCTGATCATACGGTCACCAAAACAGCCTGATTCACGTGTTCAAACTGGGAGGCTTCCCTCCTTCAGGTGGGTCTGAGAAGAGACCTACTCAGCTCTGTTTGGCAACTCTTTACCACTTAAAATTGCCCTTGAATGGGCGCCTGGGTGGCTCATTTGGTTAAGCATCCGACTCTTGATTTCACCTCAGGTTATGATCTCAGTATTCTGAGGTCAGGCTCTGTGTGAGACTCTGCACTGGGGCATGGAGCCTGCTTAAGATTCTCTCTCTTTCTCTCTCTCTCTCTCTCTCTCTCTCTCGGGCGCCTGAGTGGCTCAGTTGGTTAAGCGACTGCCTTCGGCTCAGGTCATGATCCTGGAGTCCCGGGATCGAGTCCCGCATCGGGCTCCCTGCTTAGCAGGGAGTCTGCTTCTCCCTCGGACCTTCCCTCCTCTCATGCTCTCTCTCTATCTCATTCTCTCTCTCAAATAAATAAATAAAATCTTAAAAAAAGATTCTCTCTCTCCCTCTGCCTCCTCCATCCTCCCCCTAAAAATAAATAAATAAATTGCCTTGAAGTTCAGTAGTGGCATCTTCTTTTAGGCCCACGTCTCTTGTTTGAGGACATTACTGCAGCTTCCGTTTTTGATGGCATTGGTGTAAACAATCCATTCTGTCCTCGTGTATTTGAGATTGTCTGCAACCTTTGTGTATTTGTTTTTCTTCTTCGTCCTTAGCCTTTGTCCCACTCTCTTTCACTTCATTTAATTATGTTTGTCTTCTGCTTTAGAATAGAATCTCACCTTTTCCATGTTCCTTCTTGGCCTAGGTTTGCACATTATTTTTTCCCCAGTCCCTCACATACTGCCCTTTTAAGGATAAGACCTATCAGTTTATGAATTTGGTCATGTGTTGACATTCTCTAGCTTGTCCTGGTAAGACACTCTGGTGACCCAGAGGTTTTCCCCAAACTTGGATTTCTTTTGTGATTGCTGCTTATTTTGCTGGAGGGTGTTTGCTCACCGGTATTCCAGTCTGTATCCACATGCTGCCTTTGCCGGCAGCTCCACACCCCTTTCATCACTGTTCTTTCCCATTCTGTCCTGCCTTTGAGATTGTGCAAGCCTGTGTAGATGACCACAGAAAACCTTGTGTTGTATGCTGTCTCTATGAAGCCTCTGATAACCCCTCTAGAGGATAGTCTCTGACCCTATTTTTCTTTCTTTCTTTTGTTTTGTTTTGTTTTGACTTTAATCACCCAGTGCTCATCACGACCTGTGCACCACTTAATCCCCATCACCTGTTTCACCCATCCCCCCCACCCACCTCCGTCTGGTAACCATCAGTTTACAACCCTGTTTTTTGTTTTTTTAAGATTTTATTTATTTATTTGAGAGGGACACAGCAAAAGAGGGAACACAAGCAGGGGGAGGGGGAGAGGGAGAAGCAGACTTTCCCCAGAGCAGGGAGCCCAATGCTGGTCTCTGTCCCAGGACCCTGGGATCATGACCTGAGCCGAAGGCAGATGCCCAACAACCGAGCCACCCAGGCGCCCCGAGACCCTGTTCTTCTTAATGACCGTGCATAAGTATGAAAATTGTGAAAGGTACTTTTTTTTTTTTGCATAAAACTTGCATAGCTTAGAGATACACAAATAAGCAGGCTTTTCATATTAAAATTTGACCATGCCCTTTAAATTGGTATCTCTCCATTTTTGTCTTTGTTTTTCCCAGTCACTCACTATCATTGGTGGAGCTGAGGAGACAGACAAGATCTTAATTATGTATTTTAGCCAAAATTGTGGGTGCCTACACTGTGAGACCCAGAGCTGGTTACTGCAGGAGGTACAAGACGGTTAAGACCAGACTCTGACCTCAACTTATTTGTAGTAGTAGGAGTGCAAGTTACAAGTAGTAGGAGAGTAAGACAGGTTATACAAATGAGGATTATAAAAGATACAATAAACTAAGCAGTGTAAGAGTTCTCAATAACGAACTGTGGAAATTCAAAGGGATGTGAACTTAAAACCAGCTATTGAAATCAGGTATGGCATTTTGGAATGTTCCAGAACATTTCCAACTATGTAAATATTAAGTAGGCAGAATGTCTCTTGGTGTGTGTGGAGGGGTGGGGGTGGCATCTATTTTATTTTATCTATTCCATTTTGATTTAAAAGTTCCTTCCCAAGTGAGGATCACATCCTAATGGAAAAAACATGGAATTTTGTATTCCAGTCCCAGTTCTGTGCTTTCATTTTCTAGGTTTGGATAGTATTATAGTCTGGAGTGCACACACATTGCAGTTATATCTGTTCCCACATTCCTTATCAGAAGGAAGTCCACTCTCTTCCTCGGGGGGCTTCTCTGAATTGTTCAAGAACCCCCTGGGATACAGCTAGAGCAGAAAAAGGTGGTCAGTGCAGTTTCCACACCCAAAAGGGAAGAGCCGCATAATCTGCTGCTGCTTTTCAGTACCTCATGGGGGAGTTTTGGATACTGGCCCTCATCTGGTGACCAGTGGTGCCAACCCACTGTTAAGCATGCTTTCTGGACAGAGGAGCCCAGTCTCTACTCAGCTCAGCCAAGGTAGCCCTCTTGAATTCGCAGAGCAGAGCTCTTCGTATAGTACTCTTTCAGCTCCGTGCTCAGCCATTTTCCTGAGGCCAGGTGGCCTGGGAAGCTCTGGGTCAGGATCTGTTCAAACACTTGCCACTTACCAGACCCAGAACCTCTAACTCCCCTTTCTCTCAGAATCCACCCCTAGGAATCAGGCAGGTGCTGGCCCCTTTTCCAGGCTCTAAATGCAAACACTCTTCATTCTTTCCTCCCTTTCCCCAGCCAGTGAGGTTAATCACCTATCCTTCTAAGGCAGGCTCTTAGCAAGGGAGGGGGGAGGAACACGGGACGGGACTTTAGCTCCAAAGGGAAGATTCCCCAAGTGATTCACCGGTACCCTCACCCACCCTTCTTGTACCAGGTGGGAGTGGAGGCTTTATTTATAATGATTCAAGGTGATTACTGACATTCTCTCAGTATAGAAAAATAAATTTAATCTGTGATGGGTGTCCTCCCTTAATGGTGTCTATCAGATAATGTTATTGTGAGGGTAAAATGAGGTGGTGTCATGAAAGTTTAAAGAGCCATAGAAATGTTATCATTATTATTCTGCCATTTCCTGTTTAAATCCCTTCAAAGACCGCTCTTTTGGCTTAGCATAAGTGACCCAACCCAGCTTTTCTTCCAGCCTCATTTTTTATCGCTCCATCTCTTTCACTGTCCCCATCAGTCTTTCTTACACTTGTCAAGGCTTTTCCTCCCTCTCTGGACTTCTACAAATACCATGTTTTTGTAGAAAGTGGCTTTTGCTTCTCTTTGCCTTCCTAAAGCCTGTATCAGTGTCTCCTCTTAACAGATCTTCCCTGAAATTCTAATACAAACTAAATTGCCCATTCTGTGGGCATTCAGAGCGCCTGGTTCTTTTCCTTTTCAGCCCATACGTGGTGTAAAAGACATACAGGAAGTGGTGATCACTTATTTAATTTCTTTTCTGTACTCTAGCACCCAGACCAGTGAGCGTGTCGGCTCCGTTTACTCTAAAAAGTTGAATTATTACATTACTTGGTTCTCAGAGCCCATCCTGCTTTACTCTGTTACTCTTGCAGGTGAGAATATCTGCTAAATCATAGGCAGAGTTGAAAGATAAGAAGCTGAGGTTGGCTTTCTTCCATCTTCCTTAAAGGAAATTTTGCAGTTTTATACCAGTAAATAATCAGCCTCTTTTTCAAGTCATCACTGTTACTGTGTTCAAACAATGGCATCATGGAAGTCTGCCTTTGCGAAAGAACATTAAATCATGTACATGTTGATCATTGAGAAGGGAGGCTTTGTATTGTAGAAGAAACTAAAATTTGTGGTTTTTCTTCAACTTATTAAATCTGGTAACATCATCATTAGTTAAACATAATGGCGACCCCTAGTGGATATTCTGTACAACTGACCAAAATATCAGGAACCCTCAAACTAACAGTCATTGTGTAATAATCAGCGAGTTATCTTTTTCTTTGGATCTCAAGTATGTTCACACTTGAATTTATTTATTTATTTTTAAAGATTTTATTTATTTATTTGAGAAAGAATGAGAGACAACACGAGAGGGAAGAGGGTCAGAGGGAGAAGCCGACTCGCCGCTTAGCAGGGAGCCCGATGTGGGACTCAATCTGTGCGACTCGATCCCGGGACTCCAGGATCATGACCTGAGCCGAAGGCAGTCGCTTAACCAACTGAGCCACCCAGGCGCCCTCACACTTGAATTTGGAAGTTTTGAAGAAGACTTGATTTGTGAGGTCCACAGCTCTTGTTCTAGCATGTACCTGAATTTACTCTTTTTTAAAATTACTTTGATTTATTCAGAACTCTTTCTGTAAACAAAAGAATGAAATAGTAAAGAACTACAGAGTACCTCATCATTAGTTAAGGGATTTTATGTCCTGTTTGGTCCTTATAAGTGCATATAAGTAGTTTTTAACATTTATAGTTGTAATCACCTTATGGACATGATATTTTGTGTTCTTTCATCACTTGACATTATTTCATTTAGACTATTTCACATGTTGCTGCTGAGTCAACATATTTTTCATTTTTTTGCGGTGTGTAATACCTTATTATATTGATACATGTAGTGAATTCTATCTTTGCTTTTAGTTTCTTACTATGATAGTGAAACTGTACACATCTTATTCAAAGTATAGAAATCTCTATTTTCAGGCCCCAAGTAATTCCTGAGATCTGTTGGAGTGTGAAACCCTGGGCAAGGAATGATTCATGTTAGAGCAGCATCTTGCCTGCCCCGCTGACATTGGATGTACAGTTAAATAATGCCCTGCTGTGCTCCCATGTCCCCTGACCCTCCCTCTTCTCTTTGAGGAGACTTGAGGTACATTGTTTCCTGACCCCTTCCATGACAAATTGTTGCCCTGGCAAGTAAGCTAAGGTAGAAATAGACTTCCACAGTTCTTTTAATCCAGCCAGGACATTGTTTCCTCCCTCTCACCTTCAAATTTGTATTGATCTGTCAGTTACTTTTGGAAAAGGAGGCAACTGATTTTAGAAGATTGGAAAATCCTGCTTGTAGAGTCCTAATTTATCTAAAGAAGCTAAAAACTGAATATTATTTCAACTTCTTTTGGTCAGAATCTATTCTATATGGTATGACCTTTGAATTAAGACGATCCAATATCATTTTTATTTTCTTCTTTACACTTAACTATTTCCTTGATGTTCTGTAATGAACATATATTTATGTTTTGAAAAAGGTAACTTTTCTAAATTATAGTATCCCAGTAAAGCCTATGAAAAAATATATAAAATATTCATAATCTCATCCCCTAGAGATAATTGCTATTAACATTTTACTGTATTTGCTTCCAGTTTTTTCAATGCACATATAAAATATACTTGTATTATATTTTAAAAGATAAACTAATTCATGGAAATAAAAATTTATAAAATTCATGTAAATTGGAGACTGATTATTTACATTCAAAAGGATTATCTACAGGGGTGCCTGGCTGGTACAGTCATGTGACTCTTGATGTTAGGGTCATGAGTTCAAGCCCCATGTTGGATGTAGAGATTACTTAAAAAAGAAGGATTATCTACAGTTCCATTATTAAACTCCCCTGTTAAAGTGATTCAATTCCAAAGAATTCATTTTACTCTTTTTGCTTTCTTGCTTGCTTTCTTTCGCTTCTTTTGAACTTGAAGCAGGTGTATTGCAAATTGATTGATTGATTGATTGATTGGTGTATTGCAAATTTAAGCCAAGGTTGTTCTGTCAGACATTGTGCTTTGTGGGCAACCGAGGAATACTCACTGAACAAACTTGTCAGCCACTTATTGAAACTGCAAATTGACCTTCTGGTTTCATTTCTGACAAGCTACAACAAAATGATTTGTCATGGTTTTAGACCCAAAAGGGACCTGGTCTGCTTGGATGACTGAATTCCTGAGAGAACTGAGCTAAACATAGCAGACCATCATAGTAATGTTGCTTGGTGAATAGAGTGTTGTGAGACCTCTCCCCCCCCCCCCAGCCCCGTACCAGCTCAGTAGATCTCTTGCTAAGTGTCATCTGACTCTCAGTTCTCATCAGATGTCTGTTTGATCTCTGATAACGCTTAGATAATCCTGAGTAGAAATATTCATTCTCTTGCATTTTTCCTCAAACAAATGTATCAACTCCCACTTCCCTATCACTGCTCTGTCATTTCTTTGAAACAATTTCTATTCTTTGACCTATATTATCTTCTTTCTCCTAAGTAATTACATTGAAGAATACAAAGTAAAAGCGTAAGTGAGAGGAATGGTAAAAAATACATAAACCTTTGGTGTCCCTCCTTTGTGAAATGAGAATCTGTGTTCATGTTTTCATCCTTTGGATTATTACCTATGTAATTCAGAAGCTCCGTGTTTCTTAGCAGGGTGGTTTGGTCTGCCCTACTTATTTAATTTAAAAAGTAATCAGTGATGGGTAATTCAGATATAGGTTCACTGTAACACCCTCCCCCACAAAGTAATACAAAGCTAGTGTTTTAAACAGTGCTCTAAGTTAAACCATTTTCTCTGTGCATATTTACAGGCAGAGTAGCGCATGTGTACTAATCTGATTTCCTTCCTGTATAGATCATCTGACAATATAAATAAAAATAGCCCCTTTCTATATTTTGTTCTCTATTTAAAGTTAATTGGAATATGCTTTAAATGATTTCTCTAATGAAAGGCTGAAAATTTTATTTGGAGGGGCTTTTTGCCGAATCTTGTACATGAAGGCAGTTGATTTTTTTTTTTTTAAAGGAACTATTATCTAGCTGCTGACTGTAAATCCTGAAGCATTTAGATGTTCCTAAACTATATTGTTAATTCTGATTGCTTTCCTCCTAATAGTTTTGGGAGAATTTTCATACCCTTTTCTGGTTGAGAACCAGTGGAGTTAGACAGATCTGGGTTTGAATCCTGGCTCTGCCATCCCCTGGCTGTGTGACTTTGCATAAAATAATTCATGTCTCTGATCTCTTTTCTGTAATAAGTTGATAGTGTTACTGCTGACTTTGTAGGGTAGTGGTGAGGAATAAATAACGTGAAAACTTCTGAATGCACAGTGCCTAGCACAAAACAAACCTTATTTTTTTATTTTTAGAGAGAGCAAGCAGTGGGGGTGGGGGTTTAGAGGGAGAGGGAGAGGGAGAGAGAGACTCTTAAGCAGGCTCCATGCCCAGCGTGGAGCCTGATGTGGGGCTCAGTGTGTGACCGTGAGATCATGACCTGAGCCAAAATCAAGGATCGGACACTTAACCGACTGAGCCACTAGCTTTTGTTATTATAGACCAAGAGTTGGTAAGCTCTTTCTGTGAAGGGTGAGATAGTAGATATTTCAGGCTTTGAGGATCATCAGTATCTGTTCCAGTTTCTCAGTGCTGCCTTGACAGAGTGAATGAAAGCACCCCTAGGCAGTACATAAACAGATGAGCATGGCTATGTTCTGATGAAACTAGTTAGAAAAATAAAAAGAAATAGGCTATAGTTTGTTAACTCCTTTGTGAACTAAGAAATGAAACAAGGTATGAAAATATTAAGAATTCAGTATAGCTCTTCTGTGAAATGTATTATCAAAAGAATTTAGGTTGATTAAAAACTTCAATTTACAGGGGCCCTTGGGTGGTGCAGTTGGTTGAACTCCCAACTCTTTTTTTTTTTTTTTAAGATTTTATTTATTTCAGACAGAGAGAGAGCATGAGTTGGGGTGGGGGGGGTAGAGGGAGAAATTGGGCAGGGAGCCCAATATGGGGCCTGATCCCAGGGCCCCAGGATCATGACCTGAGCCGAAGGCAGACGCTTAACAACTGAGCCACCCAGGTTCCCCTAAGCACCCAACTCTTGGTTTCGGCTCCAGTCATGATCTCAGGGTCCTGGGATTGAGCCCTGTGTCAGGCTCTGTGCTCTGTGCAGAGTTTGCTTGAGATTCTCTCTCCCTCTTCCCCTGCCCCTCCCGCTTGTGTGTGCGCACTCTCTCTCTCTTTCTAAAATAAATAAATCTTAAAAAAAAAACCTTCAATTTACAATCCCAGACATTACATTTCAAAATATCAGTGTTAAAATATGTTCTGCTCTACTAATATATTTTATGTTAAAATTTTCAGCTGCCAGGAACCATCAAAAATAAACATTTCTAGATCCATAAAAGCACTTTAGTGGAGAGCATCCTAAAATATATTCTTCTTGCTTTCTTAAAAACAGTATATGAAAAATAATCTAACCATTAAAAAAATAAAAACCTTTTAAATTCTGTTTTAAGATTTTTGTGGGCCAGGAATTTGAGCAGGGCTCGGTTGGGTGATTTTCATGCTCCACATGGTGTCACTGAGGGTCACTAAGTGCTTTTCACCTGGTTCATGGGCTGGTCTAGAAGGTTCAAGATGGTTTTGCTCGTATGTCTGGTGCCTTGGCAGGGGCAGGTAGAGGACTGGGCTCAGCTGGGACTGTCACCAAGAGCTCTTATAGATGGCCTCTCTAGCATGCTAACCCTTTTTAAAAGATGATATGACATTGTCATGATGAGTCTCAGTTCCTATAGTACTGTGATGCCCTCAGCCTGCATAAGGTATGTGGGACTATTGCTTATACTCCCCAGACCACTGTGCTTTCAGTCTGCTTTTTTACTTCTTGACTTTAGAAGCTGATTCTCACCTGTGATCTGGAGCAGTACATTCGCTGGATAAGTGACGTCTTACTGTAGTGGGCACTTAATTTCCTATGTGTGAGATCCTTGCTGGGCACAATTAAGTGCTATTTAAGAAATTTAAAATATGCCATAGAAAAAGAAAATCCTGCAATATGTGACAACGTGGATGAATCTGGAGGATATGATGCTGAGTGAAATAGGCCAGTCACAGAAGGACAAATGCTATATGATTCCACTTTTATGAGGAATCTAAAACAGTCATACTCAGAAAGAGAGTAGAATGGTGGTTGCTGAGGGGGGAGGGGGAGCTGAAGAGCAGGGGAGCTGGGGGGGATGGGGAATTGCTACTCAGTGGGTAAAAAGTTTTAGTTATGGGGAAGTCATCAGAGAGGGAGACAAACCATGAGAGACTCTTAACCATAGGAAACAAACTGAGGGTTGCTAGAGGGGAGATAGTGGGGGTATGGGGTAACTGGGTGATGGGCATTAAGGAGGGCATGTGATGGGATGAGCACTTGGGTGTTATACGCAATGATGAATTATTGAACTCTACACCTGAAACTCATGCTTGGAGTTTACAGTACTGTATTATACACTTATAAATTTATTAAAAGCGTATGTCTTATGTTAAAAGGTCTTGCTATAACTTTAAAAAATATAACTTAGGAGCTCACACCATTTGAGGAAAAAAAAGGCAGTATAATACCAGAACTTAAAGTGTTTTTCTTCTGATTATTTTACCTACTTATTTCCCTATTCTCTGTATTCCTTATAAGACAGTAAATGTTGAGAGGGCAGAGAATGGGGACAGGCCAGGTACTGGAAAGGGACAAGATCAGTAGTGTCTCCAGTTGAAAGGGGCTATTAGACTTGACTTGAAGCTGTTTGCATAATAAACACCGTAATTTTGCTTAAATGACATGTTTATTTGGAGTACCTTATGGTGGCGGGAGGCTAAAGCTCTCCATACTTTCTTTGTACCCATTATGCAGGATTAGGAGGTCATATACAGCGCCCCCCCCCCCATTAATTCTTAGAATCTCTGGAATGGCCTTTTCACTTTACATTTAGCTTCTTGCTATTTCTCTCCCATCACCTGTTGACAATTACGACTCTAAGTATATTTTTTAGCCTGGATGTCTTTGCATCATTTTTATGTATGTACATTGATGCTCTCTAATCATTTATTATAGATGGGGTAATAGTACCTACCTGAGTGTTGTGGGAATGCCATAAAGTGCTCAGAAAACTTTAGTTGTTATTATTGTCAGATAACCGTATTCCAAACTTCCTTTTTTAGAAACTGATTCAGCAGTACAGAAAGAACATAGAAACCAGACACCTGCTCCGTCTGCAGCTCAAACTTCTGCTCCTTCTAAGTACCACCGAACTCGGTCTGGGGGAGCCAGGGATGAACGATACCGATCAGGTGAGAAGGAACTGGAAGCTACCGGCAGAGGAGTTTTTAGTGACTGTAGGATGAACTGTGTCTCCTGAAAGCTTTTAATGTTTGTTTTTTTCCCATTGAACGGCCAGCAGGTCTATATTAATTCATTCATTAGTCATTTATTGAGTATCTATTATGTGCCAGGTGTGGTAGATATTCAATATTTGCTGGGGCTACAGCAGCAATACAACGTTTCTGCACTCAGGGGCAGAAGGGGAGCCGGACAGGTACAAAGGCAACACGAATAAATAAATAAGAAGAGTGGGGGGCTAGGGTCACATAGGGTGGTCCTGGGAGAGCTCCGTGGACTGTCGGAAGAGGCATATCCTTCCGTGTTTGCCAGAGCCGTAGATCAAGTCTTCTTACTAATGGAGCTGGAACAAAAACTCACAGTGAAATTTCAAATTAGTCAACTCTTAAACTTTCTTTCTTCTGACCCAAAAGGTCTCCCGAAGAAGGGAAAAGGCAACAGGCTGTGGCCGGCAGCGGGAACGTGCCCCTGCCATATCATGGCCAGGACTGGTGAGCAGAGCACCAAATCCTGGCCCCTCAGGAGAACCTGTGGCATGGCAAGCCCCTCCTGTGCCCACCCGTTGTCCACTGTGCTAAGGCAGTCTCTGCAGCCCATTCACTGCCTTACAAAGTAGCAGAATTGAGCCATCCAACTAATTGCAGTGCTCTTTTACTTTCTTCAGATTTTTGACGCCTGTACCAGCCAACCTTTAATCTTTCCTTGAATTGGAAAACAGAGTGTATATCACATCCTTTCAGAAACTGCTTTAGAGAAAATGAGGAAAAGGACATGGTTGCAGGGTTGTGTCAGACCGTTTGTGAGCTGATTTTATTAGATATGTATTTTTATGCACTGAAAGGAAGGAACGAGAAGCGTTCCATCAAAAAAATAGAAATTCCACACCACACCAGAATTTTCCCTTATACCTAACCTGGTCTTGAGTAATCAGGGGAGGCTTTCTCAGAGAATTAGACATCTAAATGGTGTCATGGCAGACAGACATTAGGGAGATAGCATCAGGGTGTAGACCTGAAAGGGGTTCATTATGACTGGAACTTAGAATGCAAGGACCCAGAAATAGGTGGGAGATGAGTCTAGAAAGATCACCAGGGACGAGATCTTGAGGAATCTTGAATACCATTGAAGGATTTCAGCAGAGCAGTTACATAGATTTGTGTTTGTTCTAGAGGTTTGCTCCAGCTGCAGACTGCATGTTCTGCCATTCCTGCGTCCCCGTGCCTGGCACAGGGCCAAACATATATAAGGGCTAAATAAATATTTTGGAGAAAAGAAAGAATAAAAGTAATTATTAGTTAAGAAATGGATTAGAGGGAGGTACAGCTGGATGTGGAAAAACCTCTCAGGAGCTCCTCTTTGTTGCCAAGACCCAAGCCCGATTTCCCAGGCACCTTTTAAGGTTGGGGCCCAGGTTCAGCAGCAGTGGGTTCTGACCAGTCCAGAAGGGTTTGGGCCTCTAAACTCTCACCCCTGGCCTTCTGGGAGTTTTGTGGGTCCTCTCACCCCCCCCTTTTTTGGTTTGTTTTACGGCATATAATAAAAGGATTAGTAAGGAACCAAAAAGGTGATTCTCTATCCTATGCCCAAGCTGATCACATACAGAAAAAGGCTATAGTGACCTTTAGTGTAAAATTTTGGCCTTCATCAACTAACACCTAACCGTCATCTCCAGCCCCTGTTCTTTTATACCAGTTCTTTCAGATCTACCCCAAATGTTGGAAATTGTAGTCTATGAATCAAATACTGGTTAGCAGACTGTGGAGTCTCTTAGTTAGGTGCAGGGGTTTTGAGGGTTTAAGAGTAGGGTTTTGGATATTTGTCTACAGGGACTTTTTCTTTTGAGGTAGCAGCAAGCAGGCCAGAGAGAAGGTAAAGTGGGGAAGAAAAGCTGATTTAAAAACCCTGAAGATACTGAAAGCTATGAGACTACTACAATACTGTCATGAGGGGGTACATGAAAGAGGAGGCATCCAAGCATGGATTTTAGGTGAAAATCACATTTTTCAGTATATTAGGACTTAGCCACATTGCAAAGGAAAACTCAACAAATTGTGGCTTCCTTTTTTTTTTTAAGATTTTATTTATTTGTCAGAGAGAAAGAGAAAGCACAAGCAGGGGGAGTGGCAGGCAGAGGGAGAAGCAGGCTCGCCGAGCTCGGAGCCTTTTGTGGGGCTCGATCCTAGGACCCTGGGATCATTTTCCTGAGCCGAAGGCAGACGCTTAATGACTGAGCCACCCAGGCGCCCCTTATGAATAAGAAGAAATCAACAGTCGTGGCAGAAGTAGAGCAAATAAATGGTAGAAATTGTTGGAAGTTGAACTTCACCTCTTTGTGACAGTGGCGTGAGAACATAGGGTGTGTTTAGCAAAAATCACAAGCATTCAGAATAAACTGGTGGGTAC
This sequence comes from Callorhinus ursinus, assembly GCF_003265705.2. NCBI lineage: Eukaryota > Metazoa > Chordata > Mammalia > Carnivora > Otariidae > Callorhinus > Callorhinus ursinus. The sequence goes on along the minus strand of NW_027397106.1, from coordinate 4,231,435 downwards.
ACAGAAAGGATTTAATGATGTTAGTGAGTGTAACTGGAAAATCCTTTCTTATTTGGTGGAGGCTTATTAATACCTATGACATTTCAACTAATCATAATCAAATCTAAGTAGACTTTGGTATTTCATGTTTCGGACATGGTATAAAGAGTTTATATTTATTCAGAGTTATATCTGACCTGATTCTGTTCTTTGCACTTAGCCAAAGTGCAAAAGGTTAGTACCTTTTTTCCCTGCATATCAAGGCATGATACACCTTTCTACACCTGTGTTAGGGTCACAGGTGTAGAAAATAGACAGTTGGTGCCTGAGATGGATAATGATCTTATGGGGTTAGTCATTCTGACAACTTTAAAATTAAATTTTTGAGCAATTAGCTACCTCAAACAAAACAACAAAAACAAAAAAGGACTTGTAAAGTATTTTATCACCTTTTCAGCTCAGACAGTAGTGCTGGAAAATGATACCCAGGTTTCATGTGCTTCTGGCAGAGATGTCCAAAGTCAGCCATGTCTGGGAACTGAAATTCAGAAGTGATGACTTTATCAAAGATCAGGATGAATTGTATGCTGATGAATGAGTCAAAGCCAGTTACGAGAGCTGCCTGTTTTTATCAATAAGAGGCTTTGCTAATATAGTAACTGTGAACATCTCCTTTTGACACTGATGTATGGGCCAGAGCTTATCATGTTAGAAAATAGATGGGTGGTTTGATTTGTTCTGTGGCCTGATGCTAGAATCCTTATGGTAAAGAAGAACATGCTCTGTAATTGTTAATTATCCAAATGTCACGGGCCTTGTAAAGCTTGATTATTGTGAATAATTCCGTTTTTAGCAAGTTTGCTATTACATGTTTCATATCTCAGGCAAAAATACTGGAAATGTGTTTTTAATTAATAACTGTAAGCATTTGATTTGCTGTTGTTGAGGAAGTGCTTTTTCTCAGTATAAGCAGTTAATCATTTGTTTTCCATGACAGCTAAGAACCATAATTTTATCTAATATAAGAAGGACACTTTTTACATTTTAACATGTCTGAAATCAAGATATGTTTTATATAGGATAGCATCGTAGATTCAATAAAATATGGTATTCTTGATTCAACTAAGTAAACCTCAGGGACACTAAAATAGTATAATAAATATAAATGCAGTGTAATATTATTTCAGAGCCATAAGTAAGTTGGTACTGTGGTCTTAATACCTTAAAAGGTATTCAGTATTTTATTTATAATACTTTATTAAAGTATTTTACTTTGAAATACTTTAAAAGGCAATACTTTAAAACTTTAAATATTCATACATTTTTTACCCAGAAACTCCACTTCTAGGAATTTATTTTATACAAATACCTACATATGTACACAAAGATATATATGCAAATATCATTGTTATAATATTCATAATAAAACAATGGTTAAATAATTTGTAACAGATTGTATGAAAGTTGATTTTCAAATTCTGTGAAGGCTCACAGAAAAGCAATGAGGTAGATTTTTTTGTGCAGATAGGGAGAGACGTACTGTGTGCGTGTGTGTGTGTGTGTGTATCTATATATATTTTAAGATTTATTTATTCATTTTAGAGAGAGAGGTGGGATTAGTTCTGAGAAGAGCTGGATCTGGGGAAAATTTTCACTTCAGCATTCTATGTGCTTACATCTTTTTTTTTTAATTTTTAAAGATTTTATTTATTTGACAGAGAGAGAGAGAGCTAGCACAAGTAGGGAGAGCAGCAGAGGGAGAGGGAGAAGCAGGCTCTCTGCTGAGCAGGGAGCCCGATACAGGACTCGATTTCAGGCCCCTGGGATCGTGACCTGAGCTGAAGGCAAATGCTTAACCGACTGAGCCACTCAAGTGCCCCTGCTTACATCTTTTTCCAATATGTATATTAATTTTTTTCCAGTTTTTTAAATTGTGGTAAAATACAAAATACATATAAAATGTATTTATATTATTTTTAAACAAAAAAATAGCAGATAGTTTTTTTCCTTTTACTGAGGTATAATTGACGTATTATATTAGGTCAGGTGTACAACACAATGATTCGGTATTGTAAAATGATCGCCACAATAAGTCCACCAGCACACATAGTTACAAAAATTTTTTTTTCTTGGGGTGAGGACTCAAGATTTATTCTCTTAGGGGCGCCTGAGTGGCTCAGTTGGTTAAGCATCTGATTCTTGATTTTGATTCAGGTCGTGCTCTCAGGGCTGTGGGATTGAGCCCTGTGTTGGGCTCTGTGCTCAGTGGGGAGTCTGCTTGAGATTCTCTCTCTGTCCCTCTGTCCCTCTCCCTGCTCTCTCTTCCTAAATAAATTTTTTTAAAAAAAGATTTAATCTCTCAGCAACTTTCAAATGTACAATACAGTATTACTAACTGTAGCCACGATGCTGTACATTTCATCCCCGGGACTTAATTATTTTATAACTGGGAGTTTGTAAAAGATAGTTTTAAAATGATAGCCCTGGATAAATGATTTAAAGCCTTAAGTCAGTTACTGTTCGTAATGATTTTTACTCTAAGTATGGATTCTTCCAACTTAATACTGGGAGCTAAATGGAACAATAACTCCCTCTGTCACCCTAATTAAGAACTTTATTTCTCTGTCCAAATCTGATCGCTGACATGGTGGCATTTGCTAAGGTAGCTGCCACGGATACACCAGGACCATTTTATTTCTATATTAACATGCTTCCCTGTGCCAAGGAAAGTAAATGGAGTTTATTTCAGTTCAGCAAGAATTTACTGTAGACCTCCTATGAGTTGAGCACAATTTAGATGCTAGAGAAACACAGAAGTTCAAGAATCTGTTGTTAAACACAGGAACCCTTTATACAAGGTAGAGGCAGCATAGACGAGGGGGTGACAGGAAAAGGAGCCTGGGAACTGGGCACTGTCAAGGGCAGGCTTCGTGGAGGTGTTGAAGGACGAGTAGCTGTTTGCTATCTAGATATTCCAGGCTAAAGACATATTATCTGTATAGGGGAATGTGAAATGCAAAGTAAATTTCATTTAAATTTAAACTAAATTAAAATTTCACTCTCCTTCCCACTAGCCCACGGCGTGGTGCCAAAATTAATGTGATATCCTAATGTTCCAGAACTTAATAGTTGCTGCCTCTACCATAATTAAAAATGTTGAAGTGGTTCGTACCTTAGCAATTGGTAAAAATGGCGTGACTACTTGATGGCTTGCAGGTAACTCTTAACTGTACTTCTCTATTTACTGACTCAACCTGCCCATGCGTCTGTCTGCCTCTCAGTCTGTCCATTATCTACCTACTTGTCTATCTGTCCATCTATCCATCCATTCATCCATCCTAACAGGTAAGGGCACTTAGACTCTGTTCTGCCCCATAGATGTACTTAAGCCCATCTATGGCACTTACGCATCATGTCTTAACCACTTCATAAAAACAAGCCAAAAATAGGAGCAGCTACTTTAAAACTGTAAAATAACATTTTTCTATGTTATGTTTTCAGTGTTATCCGTAGATGTAGGGAAATGGACACTCTCTCTGTTTTCAGTGTTATCCGTAGATGTAGGGAAATGGACACTCTCATACCTTGTTGGTAGAAGTGTTAACTAATGAGATTGGATCTTTTGAATATGCTTATTGACCCTTTATGTTTCTTCTGTAAACTACCTGTCCAATACCTAAGCCTGTTGTATTAAGGTTAAGCTGTTCATCTTTTAAAAAATTTATTTGCAAGATTTTTTTTAATCTTAATGGTGCTAACATTTAAATTGTACTAGAGGTATTAATGCAAATAGACAAGAGAAATCAACTAGAGGTATAAGAATTAGGAAAGAAAAAGTATAACTGTATTTGTACTTGATATGATGTTTATTTAGAAAACCAAGAGAGTCAATGGCAAAATTAATCTAATGAAATAACTCAGGTAGCAAGATACAAAATTAGTACAGAAATCAGTGGCCTTCTTATATGCAACCAATAACCAGTTAAAAGATGTAGTGGTAGAGCAGATTTCATTTACAGAAGCAATAGAAAAGATAAGACCTATTTAGGAAAAACATAAGAAATGTGTAAAGCCTTTGTGAAGGAAACTTTAAAACACCTCGAAAGACACAAAGTAGACATGATAAATGGAAAGCATCCCTTATTCTTTGATAGGATAATTCAGCATGACAAAGATGGCAGGACTCCCTAAATTAGTTTATAAATTTAATCCAGTCCCAGTAACACTATCAAATTTATCTGTGGAGCTAGAAAACATGTTTTTGAAATTCATTTGGGAAAATAAATATGTAAGAATAGCTAGGAAACACTGAGAAAGAAAACCTATGAAGAGTGACTGTACCGACTAGCTATTAAAGCATACTCTAAAGACTCTAAAATAGTGCGGTATGGCACACAAAGTGGCAGACAGACCATTGAAATAGAATAACAGGTGCAGAAATAGACCAAAGTACCTCTGGGATTTAGTGTATAATAAAGATAGCATTGGGGGCACCTGGGTGGCTCAGTTGTTAAGCGTCTGCCTTTGGCTCAGGTCATGATCCCGGGGTCCTGGAATCGAGCCCCGCATCCGGCTCCCTGCTCCGCAGGAAGCCTGCTTCTCCCTCTCCCACTCCCCTGCTTGTGTTCCCTCTCTCGCTGTGTCTCTCTCTGTCAAATAAATAAAATCTTTAAAAAAAAATAAAGATAGCATTGTAAATCATTGGGTCAGAAATGTGCTTTTTAATAAATTGGTGCTTGGACAGCTGGAACAAACAAATACTGAACCTCTGGTTAGACTTATTTTTCATAGTGATATGGGATAGTAATTTTGAAACTACTTTGTGTATTGTACGATTGAGTGAATGAGTGAATGAATAAAATATATTGAGGATTTTGTGAACCAGGTTTCTTACTGTTAGAGAACAGAGTTACAAATGGAAAAGGGGAAGGTTGAATGAATTCTGTGGTGTTGAAATGGAATTAGAGTTATTAATATGAATTTATGGTTTTTAATACTGATGTAGATATATGTGTGTGAACATTTTCACATTTATATTCCTTTATCCAATGAAAGGGCTTAGAAGAAAGATACCCCAATTGCACTGAGCACTCCTACTTTTAAGATCTTGGTTTCTAAATACCATTCTCCACTAAGAGGAGCCAAGACTCCTTAGAGAGATGTCTAATTCTAGTGCTGGAACAGGGAACATACCTGGAACATCTTAGACCAGAAAACAGTTACTGCTCAAAATGATGGGAATATGTCTAAAGGACATAAGAGCCAGTTTGATTTGGCCTAATTGGTCAAATTTGGGGTAATAGGACCATCAAAATAAGTAATGATAGTAACAGTAGCCATGGAATAAAATGAGAATCGATAGGTCTGTGTTGATAAAAATAAATTGGGGGAGAAAGGGATGCTTTTTCTTATAATAGAAAAACCAACTAATAAATACAGAAGTAATGATGGAGTTATAAAATCAACATTTTGGGGGCACCTGGGTGGCTCAGTCAGTTAAGCATCTGCCTTCGGCTCAGGTCATGATGCCTGGGATGGAGCCCCGAGTCAGGCTCCCTGCTCAGTGGGGAGCCTGCTTCTCTCTTTCCTCCCTGCTCACACTGTCTCTCACTCTCTCTCTCTCTCTCTCTCAAATAAATAATTAAAAAAAATCTTTAAGAGTGCTCGCTTCGGCAGCACATATACTAAAAAAAAAAAATCTTTAAGAAATAAAATCAACATTTTGTAGCCATTATAATAATAATTGATTCAGCCAAGAATCATCAATGGATTCTGAAATAGGTGAAAGTTTAATGAAATATGTAACAGTTACATCATCTCAAAAGCATTCACCCATAAATTATTTATTAATTACATAAAGGGAAGAATAGTAACTTTGCAATGGATTACTTTAGTGGACACCATCTTAACCAAGTAATCAAAGTTACTATCACCAGTAATGGGGCAGATGCTTCCTGACATAATGTTTCAAGAAGACATTTACTTCTATGGTATTCCTGCCAAAATGCAGGAATATGAGGGATATCAATAAGCCAAAATTAAGGGACGTTGTACAATATAATTAGTCTGTACAATAATGTCAAGGTCATAAAAGACAAAGGTTGAGAAATTGTTCCAGACTATAGGATAATAGATGTGACAAGTAAATGTAATGTGTGATTCTATTATTAGGTCTCAGATCAGGAACAAAGGAGGAAAAACTTATTATTGAGATATAGTAGGCTAAGTTGGAATATGGGTTGTGGGTTACATAATAGTTTGTATCAATTTTTAATTTTTGCATTTTGATAAATGTACTGTGGTTATATAAGAGTAAAATCCTTGTTCTTAGGAAATACATCTCAGCAGTTTTTGGAATTAATCCTACAGAAACAGGATTAGACATGTACTAAGGTGAAAATATTGAATTATTCTTGCTGTGAATAGTTGCTATGAATAGTAGCAAAACTTTGGAAACAAAGTTGCTTAAATAAATTATGGCACAGACATATAGTGAAATTCTATGCAGCCCTTTAAAATTATAAGTCTATATTTACACACAAAGATATTTCTGGTTATATTAGCGAAGGTTTTGTTGTTGTTGCATGAAACAGGCTAGCTCAGGTTACCTTAAATAGCTGGGGTAAGTCGTAGAAGCAGAGAACAGTTGAGAAATCCCTAGAAAAGGAGAGGCAGCTTTGGGTGTCTCAACCCTGAAGTTTAAGAACTTTCCTTCTTTGTAGGGCATTATCTTTAAAGTGACTCAGTTCTGGGACCTGTGTTTTCTTGATTCAGTTTAAATTCCCCCTACCCTAATAAAAGGATCTGATTGGTCCACCTCTTAAAAGGAGTGCCTTTACATAGCACAGACAGGCTTCTAAGGATAGTTCGCATGTCCCCTGACTGGGCCGATTCCTGAGACGAGGAAATTCTTGTGAACTAGGAAGCTACTTCAGTTGTTATCTACCTTCATAGGATTTTGCAGAAGTGTAGAGGGCATTTTATGGTGGGAGTGGAGAATCTCAAGTTCTGTCTAGATATGTTAATTTTGAGACTCCCATTTAGATTTCAAGGGGAGAACTGAATTCTCTTGTGGCCAAAGTGGCAAACAAGTACCGTCAGCCCTTATATTTTTTCTAGATCAGAATCAGCCCTTCTGTTTCTGTGGTGTAGAACTGACGTGTCTCAACCCCTGTCAGATAGTTAAGTAGATCATAAGCGTCTTTTCTTGAAGAATAGTGAGTGTCCTCCAGGCACCTGCACAACACTCATTCCATTCAGCGGTGGGATTCCCTGCCTGGCACAGGTGCGTGTTAGACGCCTTACCCTCTCCCCACCTCTGCCCCCCATCTTGTCTGGTGTCTGAAGCAGTCACATAATCATTCTGGGTTTCTTTTTCCTTCTTTGTAAAATTATCCTTGACTTCTTCTTTTGTCTCCTCTCTTTCATTTTTATTTTTAATTGTTACAAAGTATAAGTAAAAGTCACCTAAACATCCCTTTTTCAACAACTGAGGCAGTGATGGTTCAGCTCACAGAAGTGAACACTTACTTTACGAACCAGGAGCTAATAAATGCAAATGTTTAATCTTTCAGATATCCATACAGAAGCAGTTCAAGCTGCACTGGCAAAGCATAAAGAACAGAAAATGGCTCTGCCCATGCCAACCAAAAGGCGGTCCACATTCGTCCAGTCTCCTGCAGATGCCTGCACACCTCCTGGTAGGTCTGTCAGAACCTCTCTCGGACAGTTACTCCTTTGATGTTCCTGAAATAAGCTCGGCTTTTTCCTTTCTGAGGTAGGAGCTGGAACTCTCATCATCCCAGGTGTATTAAGAGTACACACTGAAGGTGGCAGGTGTCGACAGTCACATTGTAAATGACATAGAAAAAGAGGTCTTAAGAGTAAAGCTGTTTTTTCTTAATGTCCTTCTGAATTTCCAGCATTTGCTTGATGTAACCCCCGAACTCATGTAGTCATAAATAAACACAGGCCAAAGCTTAGGGCCTAAAAAAATCCTTCTGTGGTTTAATAGCTATTTTCGTTGACATCTAAAATATGACCCATAGTCATACATTTCTTTAACACATTTGTACTCCTGTATCAGATGCTTTGTCTCTACAGATAAGTGCACTTGGGACAAAATTTTATGTGTCATTAAAGACGATGTGAGAGTAGTCATGCAAAGTTTTAATTGATCTGAAAAACATATGTAAGTGTGTTTGTGTATGTGTTAATATATTTTGTATACGTTTATGTATTTTTAAGAATCCACTTTTTATAATGGGTTCATGAGATCAGCGAGAACTAAGTGTCTCCACCCCATTCTCATTCCCCAGATTTGGAATCTACCCCTGCTAAAGTAAATTTAGGAGTTTTAACTTGCTATTTGAGAAACAACTGGAACAACTTTAAGTTGTCTTGTCTATTTAGAATCTTTCCCAAAGTTCCTAAAAACTTTAAAATTTTTAAATAAATCCCAAACAAGATCTCCATGTAGGCCTCTGAGACCACACATAATAAATCTGTTTCAGAGTCTCAATATAGTATCTGTCTACTGTCCTGTTACTGGTAATGAAATCTTTAGGGAAACATTTTTTCCCTGTAGTTTTGGTCTAAAGGACTTACCATATCTTTGGGGAGAAGGTTACATTGTCGTGATTGACTTTGATTCACAGCTCTCCAGTTGAGCTGTTTACACTGATCCTGTTCCCTGGTCTGGGTTCATATTAATAGTTTTCTCCTAGGTTCTGGCTAACTTCTCAGAGCATTTGGTGTGCTGAGGGCTCATTAACTGTGTGTGCTTTTTTTCTTTACATCTGTGGTGTCAATATGTTTGAAAGAGAAATAGCTTTGTGGCTTCAAGTGTTTCTCAAAACCTAACACAGTATACCTCTAGCAGACCTTCACAATAAGACATTTTGTGTCTGTAATGGTGCATACTTCCAGCCCATTCATTCAAAATCTTGGATGGTTTCCCTTCCACATTAGTATAGCACCAATTGGGTCCTGGTGGACAAAGGGGCCTCTCAGTTTAGTAGCTATTCCTTGTTGGCAGATTCTGCTGCAGCACGGCTGAGGGTTCAATTGTAATAAATGGCAAAGGGTAGGGTGCAACATGACGCGCAGTTCTTAGAAACAATCCTCTCCATAGCTGTATTAAAGAAATGTAGTTTCAGAGTAAATAGTCTGCTCTCATGGCCTCGGGTTAAATGTGAGAGTGCAGCAAAGGATCTTGAGAATGCTCAGAAGGAATGGAAACCTATTTTATCCCCTTACAAAAGTCACTGCCTGAGGGGAATTTACCAACTCCAGAAACAAGTCATGGCTATTCATTGCTGAATGAGACCACAGTCCTTTGGAATTCACTACGGTCCTCTGGATCTCTAAACACTAATGTTCTACTCTGTCTACAGCCTTAAAGATGTGGCATAATGTTCCTGATCACCTTATGTGTCTTGATAATTTCATGATTATAAAGATACGGTCTTCTCTCCTAAGACCTTTATTCAGCAGAGCAGAGTAATAAAAAGGTTTCTATCCATTTATCTTCAGATCCAGGGATCTCTGAATAGCATATGAGAAACCTCGCTGTACTGTCAGGGACGTGAATGTTGTCAAACAGAAGAGGAATTCTCCCATCATGAAGAAATGTCGAGTGCACCCTACAGAGTGATTTCTCACATGGCCCCCACATGGAGCTAGATCTTGATGCTCTCATTCTGCAGTTACGCACATGCCCATGTCTAGCGTGAGGCGGTGTGGAAGAACTGTATCATAAGGCCTCCATCAGTACTTTTCGTTTTAGGGAATGGAATTTGCTCTCCCCATGTTAGGATTCAGATTTCATTCTCTCCACACTTCTGAGAGCCACTGCTGAGAGAGTTGGCTGTCTCCTGTTCCTTTTGCAATTTAATCCGATGTCACTGGCTCCCTCTAACCCAGGGATGGCAGGTAGGGTTTATCTTACATATTTCCTCTGATAGCCCCTGAAACACTGAAGTTCTGAAGAATGCTGAGGCTGCCCTCAAGGTTGGGGAGGTGGAAGAGCATGGACATTAATTATTGCTGGTGATGGGCGGTTTTTTTTTAAAAAAGAGGAAGTTCTGGGCAACTACAAAGATGACCTTGCCGTGGCACTCTTTATAGAAAAGTTGTACTACCCTTGCAGAGCAAAACCGGCCTCAGATTTCATAGTAATTTAGTCGTGTTGCCCTTTGTGCGCTGTGTGAGCAGTCACGCCACACCCCACAAAGTGGGTTTGCTGTAAGGTGCACACTGTGCACGTGCTGGCTTGTGGGAGCCCAGCCACCGGGCTTCTTTGGGAGGCATCCAACATATAACTGTTGGAATTGCTGAACCAATGAAATTTTAGAGTTATTTTGGGAAGGATTTAATAAAAGGATTTAAAAAGTAGAATATTCCGGGCGCCTGGGTGGCTCAGTTGGTTGAGCGACTGCCTTCGGCTCAGGTCATGATCCTGGAGTCCTGGGATCAAGTCCCGCATCGGGCTCCCTGCTCAGCAGGGAGTCTGCTTCTCCCTCTGACCCTCTTCCCTCTCGTGCTCTCTCTCTCTCATCCTCTCTCTCTCAAATAAACAAATAAAATCTTTAAAAAAAAATTTTTAAAAAGTAGAATATTCCATAAATCTTGGCCTTATTCATAGTATTATATGGAATGGAAAATATGATAAATAGTTGGCATGGGAAATGGCCTTTGTTAATCTGTCATTCACAAATAATAAAATATCAGTCAACCTAAAATTGCTTATTGATAAATGTACACTGATTTCTGTCTTATGGACTGGAAAATTTAAATTCTCCAAGTTGGTAGCAAACTACGGTTCTTTTAGTGCCTGTGGCCTTTTTCAGAGTCTTTTAGACTGCTTGAATTACTGCCATCCAGTTCCCTTTATGTGCTGAAATAATTTACTAATGTCATGAGGCAATTACCTCAGCTCTTTCTTTGTAGGGGTTCTTTGTGTAATGCTGTTTCTCATTCATACAGATAAATACAATGCAAAAACTGCAGCATACATTGTTTTCCCCTCTAAATTTTTTCTCCACCCTTGTGGACTTACCCTGTGCTGCATTCTAAGGGTACTTGGATGACCAAACAGACCACAGAATGACCCCAAAACACAGTAAGCTATTTCAGCTGGCTTGGGTAGAATGAATTTAGACATCTGTCCCACACAGGGCCCTGCTTGAAAGTGACGACAGAAGTAATTCATGGGACCAGACAAGGAGAAATTTACCTCTCTGCATTTCTCTATATGATAGTGATGCCCATGAACAGACTTGGGATATTGTTATATACTTCTAACATACTTTAATAATGCCTTATAGAATTACAGTACATTACAGTACAAAAGGGACTTTCACGTGGCTTTCACAATGGCTGCCCTGCCTCATTTGCTCCTCATAGCCACTCTGACATAGAAAGGGCAGATTTCTGTAGAGATGAGGAAACAAACAGGTTCATAATCACTAAGGGATTCACCCCAGGTCAAACAGCACAATTATGTATCAGACTCAAGTCTTCTTAATTTTGTTTTTTTACTCTACCAAAGTATCATGTTTGGGAGGTCGTTTTTACTTAATTGATATTCAGTTTGCTTAGAATAATGGGTATTATTCGAAGAAAATTGAATAGCTGTTGCCTTCTGAGAGCTTATAGCCCCAAACATTCTAGTTAGTTAATTTAAACTCGAAAGAGAACACTTGTCTGAATTACCAACTTGGGGAGTTTCCCCCAAATATTCCATTTTTATTCAAAACTGCAAAATAAACAGAATTGGCAAATCAGACCCCTGTAAAATGTGCTCTAATTAATAAACTTGGATCATGTTAATAGCATACTTTAATTTTTGGTATGGGTTATGAGCCTTGGTCTGCAGTTGCTTGGGAGACCAGTAAATATTCAGTATTCTTTAAGCCAAAACACAAGAAAAACCCACTCTGTCAGATTGAATTTGTTTATTCCAATGGCTGATTATAAAATTTAAGGCTTCCAGTAAAACTAATTTCATAGTTACCATTTATTGAGTACCCTCTGTTTACTAGTCGAAGGGCTAAGTGCTTAGCATATATTTTTTTCTTTTTTTTTTTTCTCTCGACAGTCCCCTGTCCCATTTTACAAATGAGAAAACAGGTTTAGAGGAGCTCAGTTACTTGCCCAGATTTCTGTTTCTGTGTAGTGAGTTAGATAATCTGAAAATTCTCTCCTAGAACAGGGAAAAGAAAACTTCCCTTTAGAAATTCTAGATAGACTATAACCAGTTTCCTTTTAAATACATACAGGAACAGGAGAGGGAGAGAACAGTCACTGAACATCAGAGTGCTGAGGTGGTGCTCACTTTCCCTGCCCTGGGGAGCAGGGAGGTAGGAAACAAGGGGCCTAAATTTAATTACTATTAGGATAGAAAAGATAAAACCTTGAATCTATATAAGAGGTTAGAGGTTGGGGGCGCCTGGCTGGCTCAGTAGAGCATGTGACTCTTGATCTTGGGGTTTTGAGTTCAAGCCCCACAGTGGGCGTAGAGCTTACTTAAAAAATAATAATAATAAGATGGGAGGTTGGAGTTGAGATCCCTGGAGGGGCTTACATCTTCAGCAGAAGAGTGAACTAGAAAAAATTAACATGCCAGCAAAAGATGTTGTCAAGAAAGCTTGCCTTGTGCCTGGCCTTGAGATAACAGGGGCTCAGACCTTCCCTAAGAATTTGGGGTCAAGTGGGTTCAAGGTTTGAGTGTCACTCTACTGCCTGGTAAGAACTGACTAACATTAAAAAATGGTCTTTGGGCTGATGATAACCTTGGGACACAAAAGAATTTCTGCAAGGATACAACCTCAACCCAGGAACTCAGGATTCCCAGAGATAAAGATTCACTGAATTTTGTGAGCAAACAGTCCAAAAATAGAAAACACCATGAGAGAGAATCAATAGAAAAAGAACAACAACAGCAAACAGCAAAATTAGACCCTTAAGAACTGATTTGCCCAAGATCTCTCAGTGGCAGAGCTAAGATCAGAATTCAGAGCAATCTGACCTAAAAAGCCCATTCTCTAAACCACTTGGCATATTGCCTCTCCTTCTACCATAGTGTCAAGTAAATATTGTGTGGTAAATCTGGAGCTCCAGCAATTGCTGCATGGTTGACCTAACTTTTCAAATAGGCAGTAAGTTAAAAGAAAAAAAAAAATCTCTTTTCTTACCTCAATATAGTTGACCCAGGAGCAACACAATTTGAACTGTGTGGGTCCACTTTTATGTGGATTTTTTTACAGTACAATAAATGTACTTCTCTTCCTTATGATTTTCTTAATAACATTTCTTTTCTCTAGCTTACTTTATTGTAAGAATACGGTAATATATGTTTATATGTATATATGTAATGTATGTATTATATACAGTATAATACATATACATATATATGTATATAATACATATAATTACATATAATATAATACATATAATACATGAAATATGTGTTGAAACAAACAAAAAAAAAAGAAAAATATGTGTTGACTGTTTATATTACCAGTAAGGCTTCTGGTCAAGAGTAGGCTATTGGTAAAGTTTTGGGTGAGTCAAAAGTTATACGTGGACTTTCCACCATGCATGGGGCCAGTGCATCTAACCCCTGTATTTGTTCAAGGGGCAACAGTATTATTTGTAATATTAATTGATTTTGTGAACTGTTTTTTTCATAGACATGGGAAAATACCTAGAAAAACAGTGTTTGGAGGTCCCTTATAGGTACAGCGACCCTGGAGTAATTATTGACAGCGAGTACCCCTGCTCAGAAGGGTTCCAATTTGGACAGTCGTGGTCAAGCAATTCATGCCAGTCAGAAGTCATTCAGCAAGTGTCCTACGAGTTGTTTCCTTTTCCTTGTTCTTTGAAGCTCCTGTTTCTTGGCCTAGCTTATGTGGTATATTTGGTAGTCATTGTTAGGATAAGATCTTTCTTTCAGTGAATCTTGACCTAGCTACTGTTCTAAGTTGATGTCTGGGCCTGATTTTGGTGTCAGCTGTCAGAACCCAGTGGCAGGCACTGTCTTTCCAGAAGCGTGTCCAGCTGGTATGGCAGCCCTCTGGCAGTGTAGACGGACTGAGATGTTACCATCCTCTCAGCGAGGTGCTGTTTTCACCCCCATAGATCTTTTTAAATTCGTTCTTCTTGCAGCTTTATTGAATTATAATCCACATGCAATAAACATACTTAAAGTATATGTTTTGCTAAGTTTTGACATAGCGAAACTGTGAAGCCGTCGCCGCAATTAAGAAAATGCACATTATCCATCATCCCCTACCCAAATTTCCTCATAATCCCTTTGTAATCTTACTTCTCTTCCTTCCCACGATCTGCTTTCCGTCACTGTACATTCGTTTGTATTTTCTAGAATTTCGTATGAATAGAATCATACTTTGTTGTACTTTTCCACTCGGCATAATTATTTTGAGATTCATCCATGTTGTGTATATCGGAGGTTCGTTCCTCTTAATTGCTGAATAGTAGTCTGTCAAATACATATACCACCATTTCTTTGTCCTTTCAGTTCTTGATGGACATTTGGATGCTTTCCAGTTTTTACCTGTTACAGATAAAGCTGCTATGAACATTCACGTACAAGTCCTTGTATATTTTCATTTCTCTTGGGTAGATAACCAAGGAGTAGATTGGATGAATTATGCCATTAGTAGGTGGAATGGGTAGGTGTTTAAACTTTTAAAATAAACATTTTTAGGTATCATAGATCTGTTTTCTGCCAGGAAGAGGGAAGTCCTTTCCACTCATGGCTAACAACTAAAAGTGCTTACAACAGTTAAAGGCAGTAAATTCAGGACTTTCCTTCCCTTAAAATCGACAAGCTAATTGTTACATGTTTTCTAATTGGTTATAAATGAATTTTAGGCGTCTGGTTATCAGTATAAAATGGTGCTGTGTTAAAAATCACACCAGCTATAAACTGAAGGGCAAACCGTGGCTTAAAAAATTGTTTTCTCTTCTGTAGAACCTATGGTATTCATCTTACATAAAAGTAGAGTTTAGGCAAGGACCTATGGTATTCATCTTACATAAAAGTAGAGTTAGGCAAGGAACTTGATGGATAAGAGTTGTGAGTTCATGTTCAACTGGAGCAGAATCAGTGGGAAAATAACTTTATTACTATTAAATCTTGCCCAGATTTCTTCTAATCCACAGCAGTTTCCTGGGTGATAGCTATTTGACAAATTCAAAAAACTACCGAATAAACATATAAATATTTAAGGGAGCTCATTTTTATTTCTTAAAAGATAAAGTCATGTTCTGTGTGATCTTAATAGGCAATCCGCCAGAAGCTTTGCACAGCCAGTTTTGTGCTGGTGAGCTAACGTAGGGTGGATTATTTGGGGAGGAGAAGGGGAACTAAGGATTACTGGCCAACTGCTATCTGCTGGCACTGCTGGGGGTGCCTTCTGGACATTGTCTCATTCCATGGTCTCCTGTTGCAGTTAGCACAAAGACCCTTAGCAGCCCAGCACTATCCACTGGTCCAGCCTCATCTTTCGTCAGTGTAGCATCCTGTGCTTGAGCTAGTCCTATTGCTTTCAGATCTTCAAATGTGCCTTTTCTGTCCCCTCCCAGCATCCTAGCATGCTGTTCCCTCTCCCTGACTCTTTGCTCCCCTGCCCCCCAATGGCCCTCAGAACCAATAGCTACTTACCCTTCTGGCCTGCCTGGGTTTAGGGCTCACTTCCTTGGGTGCCTGCACTGTGTAAGACTCTAAGTCCTATTAGAATAGGGACGTATCTTCCTTGTTCACCATTTTATTCCTGCCAACTAGTGTAGTGCTTCGTGGTATTTGTTGAAGGGATGAACAAGCAAACCCTCTCAGATGGATAATTTTATCCCCAAGTCACGTAGCTTGTGAGGGGCGGACCCCAGAGTTCAAATGGAAGATAGACACCAAGGCCATGTCTTTTCCAGCCCACAGTTTTAGTCACTAAACACTCAGGAGGACTGGCAGGCAAACAAGGTAATTGAATTGAAACAATGCACCTAATTACATAATTGATCCAATATAGAAACATAGTGAAGCCAATTTTCCATAAACCTAATCATGAAAATACTGGTTTTACTATCTTCTGAAAATTGGGTTATTCTGATTTTAGACTTAACACAGTTTAAAATAAATGATCCAATAAAGACAGCCTGTAAATCCAGTGGAGTTTGTGGGATCCTGAGATGTATGACCCTGAAAGTACTTTGTTCTTAGGGTCAGATTCACCTGTCCCACGCCACCTGCCCATTCATCTTTTCTTTAGCATGTTTATAAAGACAGAAATCTCTGCCCTCCAAGGTACCGTTGAAATGTTGGAATATTTTTTGGGAATGATACAGACCTCTTTCCTTGAATAAAAAGCTACAGATGCTGTTACTTTTCTTTCTCTATATTTTCCTTAAGTCACTCTCCTTTTGCATTATAGATCTCTTTCCCCTTTAAAGAACCTCATCAATGTATCCTTTGGGGTCTGACCACTGTTTACCTCTCCAGCCTCATCTTTTGCCCCTTACACCTCAAAGTCTTTACTCCATTTACATAGAAGTTCTTGAAATCCTTGACTAAGATTAGTGCCCCTCTTGTGAAACCTTTTGCTTACCCTGTTTCTTAGCATCCTTTGTATTCTTGTGAGATAGTCCGTGGGATTGTGTCTCCTGTACCAGACCTTAAGCCTTTTTAGGGCACTGTCTTAGAAGAACATATACATCTCAGAACCCCCGGAACCTGACATAGTTTCCAGCACGTATTGTAGTTATGTAGTAGATTGTAAAAATAATCAGTCTTGGGCCTCACATCTCCTTCAATATGAGATAATAAGTTGGAGGTGGTTCAGAGCAGGAAGCCAGGATATAGTCATTATTTTAACTTCCTTGCTTGCTCTGGACCTGCAAAATTTGGCTTCTAGGTTAAATTAGTCTTTTGTGGTTCAAATTTCCATTGTCCAGTGCTAGCAGCATTCTAGCCCTGTTAGTTACCTCTTTGGCTCTTTGTGTTTTTGTTTTTTTTTAATGATTTTATTTTTAAGTAATCTCTATACCCAACGTAGGGTTCGAACTTAAAACCCTGAGATCGAGAGTTGCCTGCCCTACCTGAGCCAGCCAGGCAGCCCTCTCTCTCTGGCTTTTTGAACCAAAGCAGAACGCATACCTACAGTTTCCCCTGAGTTAGAGTGTTCAGCAGGACTAACCACAGGGTGTTTAATTTTTTAAAAAATTGAATGAAATTCAATCCACAGGCCATTAATTATAACCCCCTAAATCATGTCGAAGGGTTTGTTTCGGATCAGACCAAATGCCCCTTTTAACTTGTATGGCTCCTAAGCTGAGAGCCTTGAAATAAATTCCTGACTTCTGCTTCCCTCGGCTATCCTATATTTGGTTGAACTTTTCCTTTTTTATTTTCCTCAACATGGTTTTCTAATTTAGGCCTTATTTTCCTGAAGTCAGAGCCAGGCCAAATACAGGCATCAGTACATTTCTCACAATTCTTCTCTGAGAATTAAGGAGAGCAATACAGATCAGGGTTGTCTCCTGTCATGTTTGAAAAGCTTACGTGTGCTGAGTGACCACTTTTCCTCTAAAACCATGAATGCCTCCAGGCTAAGCACTGTTTCTAATTCCATTTGTAGTTCCCCAGCATCTAACTCACTGTTAGACACTTAAGTTGTTGTTAACAAAAGTAAGTTTTTATATCACCCTATCAAGATCATTTCCTTTTGAGTAGACACTAATTAATATGTACTTGTCAGAATCAGTGTAGCAACCTATCACAAGGTTCTCTAATTAAGAGGTTGAGGAAGATATATAAGCACTTCAGTATTACTTGAATATAAGTAGATATGCCAGAAGAATTTAGATCCTGGTTAAGTTCAGAACAGAAAAGCAGTGAATGAAGTTTAAATATTCTAAAAGGGATTTTTTTTAAGAACTTAAAATTACTTTTAGATTTAGGCTGTTTTATTTTTGCAGGTTTTGTCCATAGACCTTTCCGTGAGATTCTTGAGAAACTTTACATACTAATCTACCTTAAGAATGTGAATAGGGGCACCTGGGTGGCTCAGTTGGTTAAGCATCCCACTCTTGATTTTGGCTCAGATCATGATCTCAGGGTTGTGATATCAAGCCCTGCATTGGGCTCCACGCTGGACATGGAGCCTCCTTAGGATTCTCTCTCTCCCTCTCCCCCATTCCCCCCAAATCTCTCTGTCTCTCTAAAAAAAAAAAAAAAAAAAAAGTGCAAATATTTTGCTGGTGTCAAAATTGAATGTGTGATCAATGAGCAAGAACTGAAAGGTCTCTGTTCTAGGCAGGATCGAGAACTTCTTTTTTTCTAATTCCACACAGACACGTCTTCGGCCTCTGAGGATGAGGGCTCTCTGAGACGCCAAGCTGCGCTCTCTGCTGCCTTGCAACAGAGCTTACAGAATGCTGAGTCCTGGATCAACCGTTCAATTCAGGGATCGTCCACTTCTTCATCCGCATCTTCTACGCTGTCCCATGGAGAGGTCAAAGGAACCAGTGGGTCTCTAGCTGATGTATTTGCCAATACTCGAATAGGTAGGAGCTGGATCTACCCAAGAAGCTCAAATTATGTTCCATTTAGCTCCCAGCATCCAGGAAATAGTTTATGATTTGTATTAGGTTTTTCACAGTGGCCAAAGAAAATCAGAACGAACATAACAGTTAATGGGGCAAAGAAGGAAACACCAGAAATACATTTGGAATGATAGGTATCATCTGCATTATTGGTGCATAGCATTGCCCACCTGAAGCCATAGCTATTTCCATAAGCAATACTCAAGCTGCAAGATATAACACCAGTCTTAATGTGGGTTTATCCCTGTTAGAGAATATTCCATGTATTTAAAAGGTGTTAAACTATGTAACATCTTAGATTTTCCCAGGATTGTTATCTGTGTTTTCTCAAACAAAAACCCATAAAACCTGAACAGATTCTGCACTAAGCCAGTATCAGGGAAGCCCTTTGTCTTTAGCATAAAGACTGGATTTATTGTCCTTGCTGCTGTGTTATTGCTACAACTGGGGCGTGCAGGCTGAGGATGTTGGTGCTCTTTGAGCTGCTACCTGCTGCTGATGCGCCTGTATGGACGTTAGCTTTTGCTTGGCTCTGCTTTATGTTTTTGTGTGTGTTTTTTTAAGAGTTTGTGACATCTGCAGGTAAAGATACAGCTCAGATCTCTGCTTCTGCTAAATTGGTTGGTACATATTGCACTTAGTAATGTATTTTGAACATCATGTGTCTGTGGTGTCTTAGTTTTCGTATCAGTGACCTTTCTCTATTACCTTACATATATATATATATATATCTTTAATCTATTAATTGATTTCTGAAAAGAAAAACTTAGAAAATTTGTAATTCAAGCCTGTAATTAGTAAAGAACATAGCTACCTGGAGGGTATGATTGCCCACATTAAAAAGCTAAGTGCCAACCGCTGGTGCCTTGTCTTGCACTCTTGGCTCTGCCCTGTAATTCACTGAACCTCTTAAAGTAGCTACAGATGAGCACACTCACCGCCTCTTCTGTTTGGAAAGACAAGCGGCAGAGCCATGGTTGGGTAAGGTTTTATTTCCACATTTGTCTAAAAGAGAACAATTTCAGTTATTAAAAATATTGTCCTTTTTTTTTTAATACTTCATTTATTTATTTGATAGAGAGAGACACAGCGAGAGAGGGAACACAAGCAGGGGGAATGGGAGAGGGAGAAGCAGGCTTCCTGCAGAGCAGGGAGCCCGATGCGGGGCTGGATCCCAGGATGCTGGGACCATGACCTGAGCAGAAGGCAGACCTAATCCCCAGTTGACTCTGTCTGGATTTTTCTTAACAAGATGATTTCATCTGACCTTATATTTTTTCTCTTGCTTCTGCTAGTCTATGAAAGGTTTTTTTTTTCAGGTACTCACAGAAACCATTTTATCTAACATTATTGCCTTTTGGATGTTTTCTCTAACAGAAGCAATTCATCTTCCCAGTAGAAAAAATTGAAGGTACAAATAAAGATAAAGTAATCTATAAAGCCACTTCCCATGGATAACACTTAATGTGTCTATTCCTAGATTTTTTTTGCATATGAATATGTAGGGTTTTAACAAAAATGTAATTGTACTAAACATAGTGTTCATAACCTGCTCTTCTTAGCAGTGTATCACAAACATCTTTTAGATCATTAATATAGAATTATACTATATTTTTATGGTTTCAGAGTATGCCATTATATGGTTATGCTTTGGCTTATTTAGCCCTTCCCCTGTTTTGGACATTTAGGTATTAACCAACTTTTTGTTATTGTAAAAACTGCTGGAAGGAACATCCTTGAACACACAACTTGGTGCATTTGTCTGATTATTTCCTTAAGATATATTCCAGTAAGTGGAATTGCTGGGTCAAATAAAAGTGCCTATTCTTAATGCTTTGTTACCTCATCCTACAGAAAGGTATCGTGGAGTATACTTGTGCTAGTATATTTAGAACTTTAAAAACTATTGAACTAGTAAGAGCAGACTTTTGGGGCATAGAGACCCAACTCCCAAACTTATTTTAGAAATTGTTTATATTATGCTTTTTGTCTTTTTTATAGTTTTGAGTGGCTTGTTGTTACTCTTGTGAATCATATATTTTACTTCCTCTAATTTTCCTTTCCTTCTCCAGATATTTTTCTAAGGTTTTTGTAACACATCCCTGTTGAATGGCTCTCCTCCAACTTATGTCATTTGGTTTCTCAATATTAAGAATCCCTACATGAAGCAGAGTACAATAACATTATTTAATCATGCTTCAATCAAGGGAAGAACCTTGTGTGCCAAGTAGATCCGAGGTTCTTGTGGGTTATTTTATAAAAATTGGAAGTGGGCTTTATCTGGTTTTCTTCATCTGGAGACCTGAGGAATCTGACCCCACTCCCAAGTCACTCCTTCCATTTTCAGTGGAAGAAGAAACATAGATAAGTCAACATAAACATGAAGAAATGCTTGAGACTAGAAGACTCAAGACTAGTCTTCAAATGCTTGAGACTATTATGACCATACTTACTTTGTTTTCATTTTGAAGTCACTCACAGTTTTTATTCTATTACGATTATTAATATTGAATTTCTACCAGTCTTTCTGTGTAGGAAAGAATGTTTTTCAGGAATATTTGATATGTGATTTGCTCTTACTAAGGCTATTCAAATTTTAAAAATAATAATTTTGATAGGCCCTTCCTTAACCTCTTGCCCTCTCATTATATCTTCCTCGTAGAATTTGATTTCAAAGGTTATTTTATAACAGTTGATGCCCTGTTTATGTAATTTTTTCCTTGTTAAGAAACAACAAAAATTTAAAGAATTTTTGCTATGTAATATGATTCTAAATTTTGTTTTCTCCCCTCTTAGAGAATTTCTCTGCTCCCCCTGATGTTACTACAACTACCTCTTCTTCATCATCATCTTCCTCAATGCGCCCAGCAAATATTGATCTGCCCCCCTCGGGGATAGTTAAAGGCATGCACAAAGGATCCAACAGGTCCAGCCTTATGGATACAGCTGATGGTAGGGAGTTCTTTTGTGCAGCTAAATAGGGAATATTATTTAAACTGGGAAAATCGACATCGTGAATAGCCGCACCTGAGTGGTTGAGCAGAACTCCACTGCCCGCATGTCCCCTGGAGCACCCTCTTTTTCAACAGCCTGCCCTGTGGCAGCACTGTTACTTGTGCAGACAATCTGCATTGTCAAAAGATATTCTGAACAAAAAACTGAGTATGGAAAAAAAAAAAAGAATGCTATAAGTAAAAAAGAGGATTAGATGAAATCTGGAAGCAGGATGTTAATAATAGCACATTTGTTCTGTGTTGTCATAAAACTTGTTATGTACATATTTGTACATTTCTGGCCCAGTTGAATTAGAATAAGACTGAGCAAAAGCCAAATGTCATTAGAAATAAAAACTCCTAAGAGGATTGAGAAGCTGAGACAGCCCTAAAATCAATGAATTTTAACTTACTGTTTTTCCCCTTCTAGGTGTTCCTGTCAGTAGCAGAGTATCCACCAAAATCCAGCAGCTTCTCAACACTCTGAAACGACCCAAAAGACCTCCCTTAAAAGAATTTTTCGTGGATGACTCTGAAGAAATTGTGGAAGGTAGTAGTAATAATACTGAAGCCATACATTCCTTCAACAAACATATCTTAGGCAATTACTACATGTCAGGTACCGTAGGATTTATAGGTGAATGAGGCAGCATTTTTGTTGAAAGAATTCGTAGTTCTCTGTTCTTCTTTCCCTAAGGATCATTTGTATTTCAGATCTCAGGTGCAAAATAAAGAGGGGGGAAGGGAACAGAAAGGCGAAGAGATAACTATGGAGGCATATAGAACTATCCTTGTAAAATATGCTCTTTGAAATTAGGAACTTTCCCAAATATAAAATTTTTTAAATTATTTACGTTTTGCATTATCCTAGAATACACATGTCAAATTTGACCTCAAAAATTTGCTGCCCAGTTGGAGACACTTGCAGATCTTATTGTCAGAATTCTCCCTTTTGTAACAGTCTTTCCCCTCCTTCCAACCCTGCCTTAATCCTTTCAAATAAAGTCTCTCCTTACGGGGGAAAAAAAAAATTTGCCCTGTCTTTTTTGATACAACATAATCCTTTTGTTAAATCAGTCAGTCAACACATATGTCTGCTTTTTACAGGACAGTGTGGTAAATGGTGAAGAGTTCAAAGATTTATGAAAATAGAGCCATCCCTTCATATTGTTTACACATTAGATGTAGTAAAATATATACACGTGAAAGCATAGTTTAGCCAATAAGTATGTATCAACTAATACAACAGCTGGGAGAAGGGCAGAAATCAGTCCCATCTGTGTGGTTAGGGAAAGCTTCGTAGAGGAAGTAGTAATAGTGATTTCTTTCTTTAATAATTTAACAGATATTTATGGATGAAATCGTGATGTTTAGGATTTAATAGGAAGAATTGGGAGTTGAATAAGTAGGAGTATAGATGAAATGAAAGTGGCCGTTTGATAATTATTGAAGCTGGATGACGAACAGATCTACCTAGCAAAAGGTTTTGTCAAAAGAACTGAGCCTTGGTAGCTTTGTAGTTCAGTTTTACATCCTGAGACTAATATAGTAGGCTTTGATCACTTTGGATGTGCTAATGGAACTAGGCATGTTAATAGACTAGATCTGGTCTTAGCCCACTTTATGCAGCCAGAAGCAACAGGCAGCCTGACATATGAGGTCAAGATGACTTTATATTTCTTTAGGAGTCACTAAACTCACTGAACTATGGACATCTTCCTACATATCCTGATATTCAAGATGCTCATACCAGTAATAGCCTCCCCAGTATTTCTAGCACTGTGTATTAACCAGGCAAATGAAGGTCAAGGTTTAATAGGAATCATACTTGAACAATTTTCATTGGCAGAATAGCACTAACAGCTTTCCACTAATTATAAATGGGCAACAATTGCTTATTTAATTTATCTTTGGAAAAGTAAAGTATCCACATGTTTTTGGAAGCCTTTGAAAGAGTGTCCCTCAGGGTCTGCATTGAGGCCTAGTGGGTGGCAATAACGTATACACTTTTATGACCAGAAGACTATG
Source organism: Callorhinus ursinus (assembly GCF_003265705.2). Taxonomy (NCBI): domain Eukaryota; kingdom Metazoa; phylum Chordata; class Mammalia; order Carnivora; family Otariidae; genus Callorhinus; species Callorhinus ursinus. Next base: position 4,207,811 of record NW_027397106.1, on the reverse strand, counting down.
CCTACCATATATACAGTCTGTCCATAAAAACAAAACTATTTAGAATTACACATGTTTATTTTTTTAATGAATATGGTGGTTTAGAGTCTGGGAATATATGAAGCAGAAGGGCAGCTGAAACGTTATATACCTAGGGCAGTAAATTGGAAAGTTGAAACTATTTCATTAGTTTTATGTTAGTAGAAAAAAGAATCGAGACATTTTAAGTAAATTTCCCAAGTCTGTCATTAAGTTGAGCTATAAAATAAAATTTATTTCATATTTCATTTGCCCATCTAATACTTGCTGCTTATTCTGTTTCTTTTCCTTTCTATGCCTCTTCTCTCATCTCCCACACACCTGGCTAATTCCTACCCTTCCTCTAAGACTCAGCTCCCATGGGGGACTCCGTCCTCTAAGCTAGGTGATGTGGCCTTCTTCTTCCATCCCTGTAATGTTTCTGTCATGCATTGTTCATGTTTCTCTACTTAGTTCTGTGTATGTGTGTGTGTCCGCCTTGCGCTCCAGATACCTTGTGAGGGTGCGGACTCGGTGCTTCTTACACCTAGCACTTATCAGAGACAATAAATGTTTGTTCAAAGAATGGTACGTACAGCATTTATTTCCTCAGTGTTTATCACATCCTGTGCGTATCATTGGCACTCAGTAAATGACTTTGTTCCATGTGTAAATTACCTTTCCTGCAATGAAAATAGAATTTTTTGCTTTTTATTTGAATAATATTGGTTCATTGTAGAAAAATTAAGAGGACTTTTATTTATATGAAAAAATATGAAATACTATTCACCTCCAATTTCTGGAATGACCATGTTAATAATCTAGCACTTCCTTTCCCCCAAATTCAGTTCAGTTTAATTAACATCAATTGAGCTACCATTATGTATTAGGCACCATAGGTAATAAGAAGACAAAGAACCAGGCCTTCTTTCAAGAAGGTGTCAGGCTTAGGGGGATAAAAGCTTACACAGTAATTCTTTGAGGATCCTCAGTGCTTTAATTAAGGGTAGACTGCCATACGGTGGGGGAGCACTAAGGAAGGAATGACTGGGGACGGCTTCCCAGGGAATGTGCTGTTTGAGCTGCATCCTGGCAAAGATGAGTACAAGTATACCGGGAGCAAAGGGGTTGGCCAGATGAGATGTGTACAAAGGTACGGAGACATGGAACACTGTCATCCATGCTGTCTCTGTCTTTTGACTAAGATCAAGTGTAATAATGTCATCCAGTCTCTGTCTTTTGACTAAGAGCAAGTGTAATAATGACCCTAAGTGTTACTATCCCCATTTTACAGATGAGGAAAACTGAGGCTCAAGTAACTCAAGTTGATTAAGGTCACACTGGTAAAATGTTAACGTAAATTTGGGTTTTCTGACATACAGTTTAATGCTTTTTCGTTAAGTATAACCCAGTGAAGTGCAACCTGACTCACTAACATCAGACACTTCTGGATTAGAAGGATTTAAGGATTTAAAAACCAGTTGAGTCAAATTATAAAATTGCTAAAAAGGAATGTAGGCTCTCTGCTTTTCTGTACGTTCAGTGATTTGCTTTGTTAGAGTCAGGATTAGTTTATTACATAAAATATATTAAATATGATTTCACAATTGTGTGGGAAGGGAATTCAGGCCCATTTTGTGGATTACCATTTCTAGCGATATCATTTCTCTTTTCAGAGTGAGTTTAAACCAAATAAAGATGAAGAGAAAAGGGAAATATATTTGCAATTAGAGACCTAAGTTCTGTTAGTTGCTATTTGTATATATTTCAGATAATATTTTTATAACCCCTGGGGTTTTTTTTTTTTGGTACAGTACCTCAGCCAGACCCCAACCAGCCCAAGCCTGAAGGACGGCAGATGACCCCTGTAAAGGGGGAGCCATTAGGAGTCATCTGTAACTGGCCTCCTGCTCTTGAGTCGGCCCTGCAGCGCTGGGGCACCACGCAAGCAAAATGCCCCTGTCTGACCGCCCTGGACGTGACGGGGAAACCAGTTTACACGCTCACATATGGTCAGTTTGCAAGAGTCTCATCTCCTTCCTTTTCTCCTGATAGTTGTTCAGATTATCATGGGTGGTGTTTTCATCTTGATATTTAGCGGTTGCTGGTCATTGTGTTTCAACAGATCTTTTAAATAATTTTAATAGGATCCTGAGTTCTAAGTAAAGCTATTGTCAAATATTTTCATTTGCTAAATGATATTTGCAAAGCAGCTAATATTTAAAAGAGCAGAGGGCGCCTGGGTGGCTCAGTCGTTAAGCGTCTGCCTTCAGCTCAGGTCATGATCCCGGGGTCCTGGGACTGATCCCACATCGGCTCCCTGCTCAGTGGGAGGCCTGCTTCTCCCTCTCCCACTCTCCCTGCTTGTGTTCCCTCTCTCGCTGTGTCTCTCTCTCTGTTAAAAAAATAAATTAAAAAAATCTTTAAAAAAAATAAAAGAGCAGAAAGAAGAAAGAGGCTTTCTAGATCCACTGATGATTTAATATTAGAAGGGGATTTGGAGATGTTTGGGCAGGATATATGGCAGGATAGTTTTTGTTTTTAAAGAAATGCCTTTTTTTTTTTTTTTTAAAGATTTTATTTACCTATTTGAGAGAGAGAAAGAGCGAGAGAGAGCACAAGCTGGGAGGAGGGGGAGAAGCAGGCTTCCCTCTGAGCAGGGAGCCCGACAACACGGGGCTTGATCCCAGGACCCTGGGATCATGACCTGAGCTGAAGGCAGATGCTTAACTGACTGAGCCACCCAGTTGCCCCCAAAAATCTGATAGTTTTATCTAAAAATTGAAACCAATTACTTTTTAGATCTTTGCCATCTCATTCTACCTCTTGCTAGAACAGGCACAAAATTTTATAATGAACAAAGAATTAGGGATGCCTGGGTGGCTCAATCGTTTAAGCATCTGCCTTCAGCTCAGGTTGGGATCTCAGGGTCCTAGAATCGAGTGCTGCATCCAGCTCCTTGCTTGGCGGGGAACCTGCTTCTCCCTCTGCCTGCCACTCCCCCTGCTTATGCTCACTCTCTCTGACTAATAAATAAATAAATAATCTTTAAAAAACAACAATAACAACAAAAAACCCCCCAAGAACTGGTACTTTTCCATTTAGTTTTGCACCCCAGCTAAAGTTTGATTTTTCCTTTTTAAATAACTTTTCAAAGTAACTTATTTTTCTTTCAAAAATTCCTCTAAAATAATTTTATTTTTCAATTTTTAGATTTTTTAAAAAAGATTTTATTTATTTGAGAGAGAGCGAGCTCAAGCGGGTGTGGGGACCGGAGGGGTAGAGGCACAGGGAGAGGAGAAGCAGACTCCCTGCTGAGCAGGGAGCCCAGGACCCTTAGACCATGACCTGAGCCAAAGATAGACGCTTAACCAACTGAGCCACCCAGGTGCCCCTATTTTTCAATTTTCAACAAGAAGAGGAATGGATTCAACCTGGGCTGTGAGATTTTGTACTAGTTTATTCAAACATCAGGTTACTTTTTCCCTTCAGAAGTGAGGCGCAGGGATGCCTGGGTGGCTCAGTCGGTTAAGCGTCTGCCTTCGACTCAGGTCATGATCCCAGGGTCCTGGGGTCGAGTTCCACATCGGGATCCTTGATCAGCGGGAAGCCAGCCTTCTCCTGGCCGCTCCCCTTGCTTGTGCTCGCTCATGCATTCTCTCTCTCTCTGGCAAATAAATAAAATCTTAAAAAAAAGAGGGTGCCTAGGTGGCTCAGTTGGTTGAGCGACTGCCTTCGGCTCAGGTCATGATCCTGGAGTCCCGGGATCGAGTCCCACATCGGGCTCCCTGCTCAGCAGGGAGTCTGCTTCTCCCTCTAACCCTCTTCCCTCTCGTGCTCTCTGTCTCTCATTCTCTCTCCCAAATAAATAAATAAATAAATATCTTAAAAAAAAAAAAAAACTTAAAAAAAGAAGTGAAGCACATGTCCATAAACCTAGATACTGAGTAATTTTCGGAAAAAAGTAGTTTTCATTTAAAGAATCTGACAGACTGACGTGAGTTTAAAACCCTAGCTGCCCCTCTGAATGAGTTAGATGTAAAACTAACATACCTATTAAGAATGACATGATTTCTTTTTCACTTTCTGCATAATCTGAGATAGGAATTTCTAAGGGTGTTTGGAGGTGGGGGAAGAAAGAGGGGAAGATTAACTTTTTTCCCCCCAAAAAGTGGTTTTTAGCATTCATTTCAGAAGCTGTGTGTTAATTTCATCCGTGTAACCCTTAAAGCCGTTAGCTGACCAAATCTTTACCTGTTTATTTAACATCTATGAATATATCCATGTTTCACCTAATTTCCATATTGTCTGTTTTCACTGAAATACAGTGCCATGGAATGCTTAATCATTTGAGTCATACTTTTGCTTTGCAGTTAACCTCAAGTGTCTAATACCATATATGTAAGTAGTTCTTCAGAAGAAGCTTAGAGCAGAAGTAGTCTTCTGATTTTCAGCCCTGTTATAAAAATTGTTTTCCTCCCTTTAAATGTGATCTGCTAACATCAAATTATTTCTAAAGATATTCAGATTACTTCACAAAAGAATTTGAAATATTATCTATACCAGAATGAGCATCTGTTAATGCTTTCTTTTTGTTTGGAACCAGGACTGTCTTCTATAAACTCAAGTGAATATAAAGCATTTTTTGTGGGGGAGGGGCTTTGCGTGTTGGGGCGATGCTTGTCTAATGAGACATTTGGAAGGGCCACTGTCTTACTAAATGTGCTAATGAACTGAATGCCCCCTTGCTGAGGTAGGCCTGTGTTTTTCTATATGATTCTTTTCTTTTTCCAGGAAAGTTGTGGAGCAGAAGTTTAAAGTTGGCCTACACACTGCTTAATAAACTGGGGACCAAAAATGAACCTGTATTAAAACCTGGAGACAGGGTAATTGGTTTTTTGGTTTTAGGGAGGTGATGTTTCATTGTTTTCTAATATGGACATTCTGGATTTTTAATGCACAACGGTACAATTTATGTTAACTCTTATTCTTAGAAAATGAAAATGGTTTGCTCAGTGCCAGGTTATAATTCTTACATTCATAGATTGAAGGAAATTCACATGTCCCTTTCAGTAGCTGCTACTCAGTAAATTCTTGTGCTAATACAAAGAAAGAGGAACCTAACTCTTTCTGGAAATAAATATTTCAATAATCAGACAACAAAAATAGCAATAAAGTTTGCTCTGATTTTTTTTCCTTACAAATTACCCCATAAAAATTTTTCAAAACATTTTCTGTGGTTTTATGTAGAGAGGGTGACCCATGTTCTAAGAAGAAACAAAATGACATAATTTAATTTCTTCTTAATTGAAGGTGACATTAAACAAAAATTTTTTTCTAACTTTTTGAAGAGTTTTTTCCTATCAATGACTTTCTAAATATGATGACTTCTTATCGTCAAATGTTACTTTTTATTTGGTATTTGTAGAATGAAGCACCAACTACACAACAGACTTCTTTTTAGTAGGCTCATGATATAGAACCTCCTGAACTAGACTTTTAAAAATACTTTTGCACTGTGGCAAAGGGCACCTAGAGGGTGACTTCCACTTATAATTGTGACACATGAGGGTTTCCTGGTCCTCACTGAACCTAAGAAAGTAATTTTTGTGTCTTCCTAGCACCATAGACACTTGTGTGCAGGAAGGAAACGGGTTGTCTTAAATGTTTTATGGAATTAACATTTTTTAGAACTCTAGAAAGGATTAGCAACTTCAGGATTGAGTTTATCTTGGGAGTGAGTTAAGAGAATTTGAAAGTAAAAGAAGGGGAAACAAGAGTCTGGTGACATAATTAAGTTTAACATGTTAATCTATAAACATCTAAGCCAAGTAACAAGCTCCACAATGGTAATGGTTTTACATTCCTTCAGTAAATTAGGAAGGGTCAGTTATCCCTATGATGCATTACAGGTGAGATCACAATTTTGAACAGTTTGAACATGGGTTTCACTGTTTATCTTTTGTAGATGAATTAACTTTTTATCCATAATGGCTTGTGCCAATATTACTTACACCCATTACCAAAGCCTTCATGCTGGAGTACTTGCATTGTTGGTTAAGTGAGTGAGGATTAATGCAATGAACTCATTAAAGAATAAGAAACCTTGAGTTGGCCCTATAGTGGCAATCTAGTCAGTCAACTCCTGTGAGTTCTCTGAGAGTTGTAAGGCTTATTCTCTAATATGCTGGCCTATCTAGAGAGACCCATTACATTTATTTTATTGTGTCAGTCCTGCACTAAAGTAAATTGCCTTAGGTTTCACAAGTAATTAACTTACTACTTAAGGTGAGTTGTTAACTGCTCAATCACCATAGAATTCAGTGAAAAATTTTTCTTATGATGATGATGAATTGCATTACAGTTTCCAAAACATGTCTAGTATAATCATGGGAATGATAGAAATCTTTTTTAGACTTGTGCATTTTTCTCAATAACTTCATTTTCTGTAGGCTATTAGTTTTATTGTGTTCATGAGACATGTTATATATAAATGTTTATCTTAGACAGTGACACTGAAAGTATTAGTCTAGTTTTATTCCTCTGTTATTGAATGTCATTATGCATTTTAGGTAGCCCTGGTTTATCCCAACAATGATCCAGTCATGTTTATGGTGGCTTTTTATGGATGTCTCCTGGCAGAAGTGATTCCAGTGCCTATAGAGGTACCTCTTACCAGAAAGGTAACATTGCTAAATTTAAGAGGAATGTAGCCTGATGTGACATGGTGGGCATCGGGTTCTTGGATCGATTGACTCCATCATGACATTAGAAACAGCCTTCAGCTTCACTTTCTAAAAACATGAGAGTTGTAGACAAATAATAGTTATTATTGTTTATAAATTTCAGGAAAATAATATTGTTTCAACTAAGTTAGATTTTTTATATATAAAATTTAAAAATCATGGGGGCATACGTTACTTTTCAACAATTAACCATTTATAAAGAGGATCCCTATTACTTCCTTGAGACTATAGATAATCCACATTTATAATAGGTGAGACCTTTTTGTAAAGGGATTTCCTTTAATTGTATCATACAACCCAGGATTTCTCTTAAGTTGAAGGATGATACAGTGATGCAGATTACTACTCTGGGGAATAAGATTTTACTTTAATGACCCATCAGCCCATGCAGCATATGTAGCAAATTTTTTTAAGTTTAACCAAAAGATTTCTCCATGAGCTAGCTGTTTGACCCTAATTTTCTCCTACAGTTTATTATTGAGGGATCGTGATAAAGACAAATATGATAGAGACTGTGGATTTATAAGAAAACAGTTATTTTGTGCAAGGAATAAAAAACAAATTGGTAACATCCCTGAAACTCTGGTTGATGGGATATAGCATCTTTAGATTAGTCAGGAAATCATAGGGTTGTTCTTAAATTATTAAGTTGGCTGTGTTTGTGTGGTTTCATAATGATACTTTCAAGGTGATATTTTAATGGAAATATCTTAGACTATCACTTTCGTTGTTTTCTCTGCTGTTGTCATAAGGTTTAAATCTTACCTCCTTTAAAATAGAATAATAAGGAAGTATATGGATTTGGGTATAACCATTCATTCACTTTCATTGTAAATTTGGACATTTGGTGTCCATTTACGTTATTTTATTCTGACCTGGCTTCCTTTGCTTTTGAATTTGGGGGATGTGGCTAGGTCAAGACAACTTAGCCAGGTTCACATCACATCTATTTCATTGGCCTGAAATTAATTTAAAAGAGGAACGTTGCTGACTTTTGAATAAAATGGTCACATTGGCTGGTAGAATTCACGATTAGCAATGTCAGATTAATAAGATACTTGATTTGTACTCAGGAAGTCATTGTATTGTAGAAGTTATTTGGAAGAACATATTGTCATTGGAGTTTGACAATTGCCAGGTGTCAGTGGGGTCCCGTGAATATTATCACACAAGTGCCAGAGCCTTGCTCAGTGTTAGGTCTGGGGCCCGGGTGTGCTCACGTTCACTCCCCACCGTGCTCATTATCTTCTCTCCACAGGATGCTGGAGGGCAGCAGATTGGCTTCTTGCTAGGAAGCTGTGGTATTGCCTTAGCTCTTACCAGTGAAGTTTGTCTAAAGGGGCTGCCAAAAACCCAGAATGGAGAAATTGTACAGTTTAAAGGTTAGTAATACTTATACTTGAATCATCAGTTAAAAGTTAAAGCTTATATTTTAATTAGTATTTTAATTTAATAATAGCTAAGTACTTAACATCTGTTTTCTTAAATTCTCACATCCTTATGAAGTAGGTACCATTATTACCCCCGTTTTACAGGTGAGGAAACTGAGACACAGAGAGGTTAGGTAACTTGCCCAAGGTCACAGCTAATAAATGGCAGAGCAGCGATTTGAACCCAAATCTGTCTGATTCCACAGCCCACACCCTTAACCTTTATGCTGATGGTTGGAAAAAGCTACCACTCTGTTCACTAAAGCTAAATGCTACATGTAGAGACAGAGGATAGACCCCTAACCTCAGTGGATGTCCACTGCCAAATGGACCTCCCAGTTGTTGAGGTAATGTCAAGGCCTGAAACGAGCATGTGGAACGATTGTATTTTTGAAAGAAGGTATAATTGTCTGGTGATTTATCACTAAAAACTAATAAAAAATGCAGTCTTTTACTGATTTTTACAATGACCTCGATTTGGTCTCTTGATACTTAAAACGACCAGTGTGAACGCCTTCCCTTATGGCTTAGGCAATTCAATTTTTATTTTGGGTTTGATTTAGGTTGGCCCCGGCTCAAATGGGTTGTAACAGATTCCAAGTACCTTTCAAAGCCACCTAAAGACTGGCAGCCCCACATCTCACCTGCTGGTACAGAACCAGCGTACATTGAGGTAAGTCCTGAGACTAGAACATACATTCTGGCTTCGTGTGGCTTCAGTTGCCATCTTATAAAATTTAAAACTAACCTTTTGCAGTTTTAATTTTAGAAAAGCCTCCTGGTTTTTAGAGTTCCATCTTTTTGCTTGTAAAATGCTTGTATTGGACCTTCTAATTGTTTTTAATGTAAAAACACATTCAAGAGAAAGACAGCCCCCACAAAAAAAAAAAAAATTGATCCTCATCATGGAAGAAAGTTACACAAGACCTAGAGATGTACAAAGGTTTAAGAAATGATATAATGACAGAGATATTCCTCTGCCGCTTTTGGGGAGGTATGGGAGTGGGAAGCAAAAGAATGGAGAAACAAGGAAGGAAAAGAGCTGTGCTTGAAAAGAACAAACTTAACAGAGGAAAGATAAAGAGCAAGAAAAAACACATGGCTAGAGGGTTTGGTTTTGAAGGTCAGTGTTAGGACCTTGAGTGATCGAAACATTCATTTTGAGGGATTAAGTCCTCCTGCGTAGCAGGCACCAGGCTAAGAGCGACTTCAAATGCATGATCTTAGGCAATCCCCACAAGTACCCTATGAGTTTGGGGCTGTTATCAAACCTGCTTTATGGATGAGGAGACTAAGACTTAAATGAACTCAAGTAACCAACCAAAGTCCACATGACTCAAAAATGACAGAGCTGGGATTTACACTCCCATCTATTTCACTTTAAAAGCTGTGCCCTTGATGACTCTGCATTGTGCTCGAGACATATTAGTAAATGCTCACCACCTGTTTGCTAAATTAATGACAAATCAATACATTAAAAAAGAAAAGTTTGAGGAAAAAAAATCCACCCAGTCTTGAGCCCTGTGGTGATAACTGGCTGTAAAAGGGAAGAGAGTGGGCAGTAGCTTTGAGCAGTGATATGTTCATGTTGGAGAAAGATGAAAGAGAGCTTAGTATGTTTGAGTGACAGACAAGTGGGGCGCCTGGGTGGCTCAGTCGTTAAGCGTCTGCCTTCGGCTCAGGTCATGATCCCAGGGTGCTGGGATCAAGCCCCGCATGGGGCTCCCTGCTCTATGTGGAATCTGCCTCTCCCTCTCCCTCTACTGTTCCCCCTGCTTCTGCTCTCTCGCTCTCTCTGTCAAATAAATAAATAAAATCTTTAAAAAATAAAATAAAATAAATGACAGACAAGTAAACAGGCAATTAAAATTTAGCAGTCAGTTCTCAATCCATATCATTTCTCAGTGAGGACATAGTTCATCACTCCAGCCTCCTTAACCCTGCTCACTGGCTTCCCTGAATACTCTGTCAGTTCTCCTGCCTCAGGGAACACTCCTTTTCAGGCTTCTTTATTGGTTCTTCATTAAAAGCGAAAGGCACTTCATTGTGTGGCCCCTGCTTGGCTCTCTGACCTCATGTAGAACTACTACCCTCCGCATTTCTAGACTTTGGCCATTCTGAACTAACTTGCAGTTTTTACTTAGGAACCTCTTACTACCCACAGGACATTTCTATTGAGTTTAAAGTACCCTAGGAGTCATAGGGAGCTTTTAAAGGGTTGTCAGAAGAGTTTGATAAGAATAAATATGTTGTTAAAAGATGGATCTGGTTTGGTTGGGTTAAGGTAAACAGGGAGTCCAGTTTTTACAGTTATCTGGGTAAGCCCAAGCTCATGGTGATGGGGATAGAGAAAAGTAGGTAGAATTGAGAGACAGTAAGGAAGTAGAAGAGGCGGGATTTAGGGCCTGACTCTGGAGAGGGAGGAAGCAAGAAAGACTCTCAGGTTTCTGACTTGAGCAATGGGGTAGATGATGCCATCCTTTATTAAGAAAATACAGCAAGGAGGGCGCCTTAGTGGCTCAGTTGGTTAAGTGACTGCCTTCGGCTCAGGTCATGATCCTGGAGTCCTGGGATCGAGTCCCGCATCGGGCTCCCTGCTCGGCAGGGAGTCTGCTTTTCCCTCTGACCCTAACCCCTTTCATGTGCTCTTTCTCATTCTCTCTCTCTCAAATAAATAAATAAAATCTTAAAAAAAAAAAGAAAGAAAGAAAGAAAATACAGCAAGGAGGCGCCTGGGTGGCTCAACCGTTAAGCATCTGCCTTTGGCTCAGGTCATGATCCCGGGGTCCTGGGATCGAGCCCCGCATCAGGCTCCCTGCTTGGCGGGAAGCCTGCTTCTCCCTCTCCCACTCCCCCTGCTTGTGTTCCCTCTCTCGCTATCTCTCTCTGTCAAATGAATAAATAAAAAATCTTGGGGGAAAAAAAAAGAAAATACAGCAAGAAGAGTTCATGGGCACAGGGTGGGGATGAGGAATACCGTGGTGGATGCATTGGGTTTCACAGGATTACAGGTCGTTAAGGGGGAACAATTGACTCTGTAAGTATGCATATCTGGAAGGAGGGCTGGGTTGGAGATCGAGAATTGGGAGCCATCAGGTGAGTGGTACCCTGATGGAATGAAGTGAAAAGAGAAAGCAGAACAGAACTTTCAGGAAATGCCAACATTTAAGGGATGGGCAAAGGAAATGGAAGGGGGAGAAGGGGGGAGAGATTATGAATAGGAGAGAAGAATATCACAAAAGCCAAGGAAGGAGACAGTGTCAAGGAAGGAGGTGTCAAATGTTACAGAAATGCAAGATAAAATCAAGTATGTCATATATCCTTTTGATTTAACAAACAGAAGTTGCTGATCTGGGTAAAAAACAGCTTGGGTGGAGCATTGAGGTAAAAAGCAAAGTGAGAGTTGATTCATTTGTAGAAGTGAATAGGCCATTTCTAGGTCTCCCCCTCCCAATAAAGAAGCTTCTGACAGACAGGAACCACATCTTAGCCACCTTGAACTCTGCAGTGCCCTGCTTGCTGTGTACTTGATATGATGCTTCTAGTAATGCAGCTCCAGTCACTTGTTTGGCTTCTTTAGCAGCCACTTCACACTGATGACTAATTAAACTTTTAAGAATTTTTCACACATACTTTTGTCAAGCTTCGTCATTCCTCAATCCTATCTTTGCATGATTAGAGTTTGGGGCCCCCGTGCATAGTCTCAAATAGTCATGTGAAACATTAAATTCAGCCCATTACCATGGCTTGTCTGGGTTTCATTTTTGAATTCTACTTTGTCATTTGAAATAACCCATTTTATTGTGTTTTCTTATGCTTTTGTTTTTTGTGGTTTTTTTTCTAGTATAAAACAAGCAAAGAAGGGAGTGTAATGGGAGTTACAGTGTCCCGCCTTGCAGTGTTGTCTCACTGCCAAGCTCTGTCCCAGGCCTGCAATTATTCTGAAGGTCAGACTTCATCCCGTGACTGCCCTCATTGTGAGCCTCAGATATATGTGACCGTGAGCAGAGTGCTCAACAACTGGATTCCAGTTAATGACCAAATTCAGAGTGAAATGCTCTAAGACACATTCTTGGCTTGCTTTTGCTTTCTTCTTTTTCACAAATATGCTATAATTTAAAGGAACTAAAATTCTGGGCAAACCAAATATGTAAAGCATGACTTCTAGAGTGTAGAAATAGAAAACAAATTAAAACCACGTGTTTATTAGCTGCAGAATGTTATATCTCTGTTTTCCTGTGTATATAGAGCTGACACCAGCTGTACATTTGGAGTTAGAGTCAAAGAAATCCAGCTACCAAAAAGCACAAATTAAAACACAAAAATGTATTCTCTATTGTTGAACTTCAGATATGTTGATACAGTGTAATGACTGTTTGCCTTAGAATGTTCTTTACAATATTAAATTTTTTATTTTCCTTTCGTAAAATGAAACAAGTTAATACATGTTCATTAAAGAGCAGCATTCTTGTCTGGTAAAATATATTTATATATAATGGAAGCAATCAAAATGCCAGAAAATAGGGATTGATTAAATTATAATATGCTCAAGTAGTGGATTATACCCTGAGGCATTAAGACTCCTGTACTTGAATATTAAAGATATAGGGAAATTGTTTCAATATATCATTAAGTGGCAACAATTTAGATACAGAGTGGTATGCCAATTTTATTATGGTAGATATCTGTATGCCAATTTTGTTACGGTGGGTATCTGTCTAGATGTAAGTATGTTTGTGTGCGTGTGTGTATGTAAATATATATATATATATATATATATACATACACACACACCAACTTTTAAATTTTCTCTAGGAAGCATAATTTTTTACATGTGTTTGTGAAACTTGCAAAGTTTCTAAAATAAGCATGTGTTCCTTATATAATTAGGAAAAAATACCTCTTGGAAGACAGTGCCTATGTCGGAAGGAATTTCAAACTCATTATCTCTTCTCTGACCTATGATCAGTCCCCCAGCCAGTTTGAGGGGACCCTCAAGTAATCAAAAGACCCTGACAGCTTTTAGTGATTTCTTCCGAAGTATCAAAGCAGTTGTTTAATAGAGACAAGTGAGACAGTTTTACTGCTTAACACTAAAGATGATTTCCTTTTGTTTTTTTCCTTTTTTCAATCCTAGGGGAGACAGTAGTCAATGTTTTAGACTTTAAGAAGGATGCCGGGCTGTGGCATGGCATGTTTGCGGTAAGCTCCTCAGAATTATGGCCTTTAGTGTAAATTGTGCTTATAATTCAGGTCAGTATGTGTGCTGTGTAACCAGATCATCTCCCTGTGCTTGTTTGAAATTTAAGCCCCCTAAAGATCAATAATATTTTCTAGAAGAATTTTGTAATACAAATGGTAATGTTTTTTAAAGAGACTGTAATTCTTTCTTCAGTGTGTGGTTGGGCGTACCTTTCACATAACAGTTTGTGGGAGAACTTAGGATCAAAATTTTTTTAAAACATGGGCCATCATAGTACCACTTTTCTACAAATGACTGTATATTTATTTATGATTAACAATAGTATGTTTGAGATTTGCCTCTTCTCTTTTCTGGAGAAAGGATTACATAAATGTTTTTAGAACTTGACAACTGTGCTTAATGACATCTAGCCTTTCCATTGGGCAAAATATATTGAATGACTCCATGTAACAATTAAAGAATAGAGTAACAAGGTAGATCAGGCTACTTCTGTAATAGAGGAACAGGTAACATACTGTGGGAGTTAGGCCAAGGGTAGTTCCTCCCAGCTCCGATATCAGGCCATTTTTCTAAAAGAGTGACAGTTGAGTTGGACTTTGAGAAATGGGTAAGATTTAGCCATTATAGAGATATTTTGGGGTGGAGACAAAGAGAGGGGACGTTTAAATGGGAAAAGCTACCATATATAGCATGCTGAGAGATAAAGGGTCTGAGAGTTGCAAAGGACCTTCGAGAGAACATCTCATCCAACTTCCCTGCTCATTGCAGGACTCTGAGAATGAGTAGACAGTGAAGCCTGGGGGAAGAGGAGGAAGATCCCTTTTTACCCAGGACACCTCAAAGTAGTAAGAGCCTATTCCTTGAGTGTGTACATACTTTCCAGCTCATTTCTGAAGGCCTTCCCATTTTGTTTTTTTAATCAGAGGTTAAAACACCCTTTTGAGGAGTTAGAGGGAATTTTCTCCCTGTGATACAAAGAGCAAGATAGGGACATGTATAAAGACTTGATAGTAACACCATTTTGTCCTTGAAATCCAAAACACTGTCAACGTAGCTAGAAACTTGGGGGAGGGAGGTAAAAGGGGGTTTACAATGGTATCTTGTTTTTGAGGGGCCACTTAGGTGGTAAATAAAATGGCCAGTCTAAATACCAAGACTTAGTTATTCTGTGGGCTCGATCTCTTTGGGGACACGGAGTCTGGGTATGTTTGGTTTGGGGGACAGGAGAGACACCAAATTGCATGACCCCCTCAGCTCACTCAACTTTATCTACCCCAACACATAATAAGTCTGAGCAGGACCTCCTCCAAGAATCAGGGAAACTCTCATTTCTTGCTTTGTAATACCCACCTCTTTGTGGTATGTGGTGAGCATGCGCATGATGAAAGCACCTAGTGGGTTAGAGGGCGGTTGGCAGTATCTGGTGAATTTTAAAAGCATATATTCTATGACCCAGCAGTACTACTTTTTTGTATCTACTGTAGACAAACACTTGCACACCTGCGCAGGGAAGTAAGTATAAACATGTCCCTTGAAACATTGTTTATAATAGCAAAAAAGTTAATAATAGAGAAATGGCCTAAATAAATTGTGATATAGTCATACTATGGAATAGTATGCAGCAGTTCAAAAAGAATTCTGTAGATCTCTTAGGCTGATGTGCATTGACTTAGCCCTAAAACAATTTAAATGAAAAAAAGCAAGCTGCCAGTATGCCTTTTATGTTAAAAATACTTTTATCTGGGACTCCTGGGTGGCTCAGTCGTTTGAGCATCTGCCTTTGGTTCAGGTCATGGTCCCAGGGTCCTGGGATCAAGCCCCACATCGGGTTCCCCCACCCCGCGGGAAGCCTGCTTCTCCCTCTCCCACTCCCCCTGCTTGTGTTTCCTCTCTCGCGGTCTCTCTCTGTCAAATAAATAAATAAAATCTTAAAAAAAACAATACTTTTATCTTTCTGTGGGGACAAATATATTTGTAAATATATAGAAAAAAGACTAGGAGGATAAATGCCAGATTCATAACCGATCAACTCCAAGGAGGAGAGGAGGGAACCAAGTTTGAGGGTAGGTAGTAGCAAAGGAGACTTTAACCTTAGAGTCAATATTTCAGATTTTTTTCAAAGAGCATGTGTTACTTGTATGATTAAAATAATAAAATACCAGTTCAGTTTTAAAATGCTTAGTATATAATGGGTATTGATTACTTTTTATCTTTCTTTGCTTTTCAGAATGTAATGAATAAGATGCATACAATTAGCGTACCCTACTCTGTTATGAAGACTTGCCCTCTCTCTTGGGTCCAAAGAGTACATGCCCACAAAGGTAATTATACATAGCATCTAAGCTTTAATTATGTGACTGTTTGAACTAAGATTTCAGGGATTTTCAGATTGCTCTTCTAGAGCCATAATTCTATGCCTTGGTGGCTTGACAGGTTTTAGAATTCAGGCACTCTAAAATCAGGTATGTTGTCTCGATGTCTTTTCTTAAGAGTTGAGATTAAATTGCTTGAATCTGAGCCCCGAATTAGACTTATTGGGTGCTTCAGTGTTCAGAGCTTCCTTAGCTGAGCTATGTGGCCTGCCTGCAGGTCACAATAACCAAAATAATTGTGTGTCCTGTCAGTCGATAGTGCTTCAGCACACCTGGCACAATTTGAAATTCTTTGAAGTCTTTTTTATTTTCTCTAAGTGAGAATCATGATCCCTAAAATAAGTAAAAATGTTTTTATGATAGTATATTAAATACATACCAATTTTAGCATGTATGTGTGTGTTAACTTTATCCCTTTTGAATTTATAGCCAAGGTAGCTTTAGTAAAATGTCGAGACTTGCATTGGGCTATGATGGCACATCGGGACCAAAGAGATGTGAGCTTGAGTTCCCTCCGAATGTTAATTGTAACTGATGGAGCTAATCCCTGTGAGTATTTCTAGAGTGTGGGTCTGGGAATATTCTTTCCTTTGGTAGGTTGGGGTTTTTGCCCCCTTTCTATAAGCTTTTTTTTTTTTAACATCTGCATTGAAATGTAATTCACATACCGTAAAACTCATCCATTTAAAGTGTACAGTTTGGGGCGCCTGGGTGGCTCAGTCGTTGAGTGTCTGCCTTCAGCTCAGGTCATGATTCCAGGTCCTGGGATCGAGCCCCACATCGGGCTCCCTGCTTAGCGGGAAGCCTGCTTCTCCCTCTCCCACTCCCACTGTTTGTAGTCCCTCTCTTGCTGTGTCTCTCTGTCAAATAAATAAAATCTTTAAAAAAAAAATAAAGATAAAGTGTACAGTTCAATGGTTTCAGAATATGCAGTTAGTCAGCTGTCACCATGAACTAAGTTCCCATATCCATACTAACTAACTAACACTCCCCATTTCTCCCTCTCTGTCCTCTAGCCCTAGGCAACTGCTCAGTTCTCCACTCTTTACCAGTTTTCCGCAGTAATGAGAATCACAATTTCAGCTTTCACATCAATCTGTTCCAACTCCTTAGGGTCTGTGTCGTCCTGTGATGCCTTCCTGAGTCTATTCCAAAGCCATGGACTGAAACCTGAGGCCATCTGTCCGTGTGCTACTTCTGCTGAAGCCATGACTGTTGCAATCCGCAGGTATCATCCAGAATGTCAGTGCCCTTGACGTATGTTACAACTCTCATCAAATGTGCAGTATTTACCGGGCACTGACAAGGGGTGCTAACTAATTTTCTGCTTCATCAGCCTGAAAGTGAAAATGACTTTGTAAAGCAGTTTGTTGAAGCATCTTGTTTATTTTTCCCACTCTTGCCCTAAGGGTAACTGGTAAACTGAAAATTTGCTTTAATTATTCTCATCTCGTATTTGTGAATGAGTTCTTTTTCTGTGCTGTTTTGCTCTTCAGACTCCTTCGTTAGCATCTTAAACTACAAATAGGCTATTCTTGATTACAGCTTAAGTATGGAAAGTATACCCAAGCCAATATATTCTTAATATTGGATTTAAAATTTACTTTTTCCACTCGAATGAATGTGAACCATGCTTTGTACATGTGAAGTTGATTAATTTGACATGTTTTGGGTAGAGAAAAGGAGGATTTTTTGGTGTGTGGTAGCCAGAGGAAATTTGCTTTCTTACATATTTGTACTTTTATCTTGATATCATGTAATTTGCCAAATTTGATGAGTTTATTTTGTTTTCAGGCCTGGAGTTCCAGGGGCCCCTTTGCCAGGAAGAGCTATTCTCTCAATGAATGGATTGAGCTATGGGGTAATACGGGTCAATACTGAAGATAAAAATTCAGCACTGACGGTCCAGGATGTGGGCCACGTAATGCCTGGTGGTGAGTTTTCTCCAGAGCACCTTTTGGTTTTTCATAAAGATTTGTCATTAGAGATAGTAGAGCCTGATAAAATATGAGACCCACACCCAGGAATACAAAATTTCATAGTCACTTAAGTTCTCAAAGCCTTTCTAACAGTTTGGTGATTCTAATTATACTTACTTTCCAGCAGTATTGTATGATTTAATTGAATGATTTGATTACAGTTTTTCATATGGAAAGCTTAAGTGTACCGAGTTACACTAAAGTTGTCTGGTTTTCACTGTAATTGCCAAGACATTGGGGCTGGCAGAAAGAGCACACTGCTTCTGTGAGTGAGTTTGATCTGCCCAGGGGTAAATTAATTTAACTCGTTTCTTTGGACTTTGTAGTCATTTTTATCATGTTACTGTCTTTGGGAGCACCTGAGTGACTCAGTCCATAAGCATCCGGCTCTCGATTTTCGCTCAGGTCATGATCCTCGGGGTCATGAGATCGAGCCCCGTTGTTGGGTTCCGTGCTATGTGCAGAGTCTGCTTGAGATTCTCTCCCTCTCCCTCTCCCTCTGCCCCTTCTCCTGCAGACATGCACTCTCTCTCTCTTTAAATAAATAAAATCTTCAAAAAACATATGTTACTGTCTTTGAAAGCTTCAGTCTGCATCTGTTGTAGTTTTATTTGCTGAATTTTAAAGATTTAAAGATTTATCAGAGCTAAAAAATGGAAATTTCAGATACACCTGTGTAGTATCAGGTCTATTTTTGACATTCCTATTTGGTATTCTTACTTAATGCCGCTCAGTAAATGCAAAACTTTCCTGGGTTCACGGGGATGAAGAGGTTATTTTACAAAGTTTCCAGAATCTCTGTCCTTTAACTGTATTTTCTGCACACTAGGGATGATGTGCATTGTGAGACCTGATGGACCTCCCCAACTCTGCAAAACAGATGAAATTGGAGAAATCTGTGTCAGCTCTAGAACAGGAGGCATGATGTACTTTGGGCTTGCTGGTGTGACAAAAAATACATTTGAGGTACATGATACGAAAAGCTTACTTGGTGAGGTCAGGGTGTCACAAAGTCAGATGAGCTGGCCTATAATGGAGCAGCTGAGAGAGTATACTCTGGAGCTAGGCTGCGTGAGTTCAGATCCTAACTCTGCCACTTACTAGCTGACCTTGGGGGAGTTCCTTAACCTCTTCTGTGCCTCATTTTCCTTATCTTTATTTTTTTTCCCCTGTTCTAATTTATTTTTTAATTTTTTATTAACATATAATGTATTATTTGCTTCAGGGGTACAGGTCTGTGATTCATCAGTCTTACACAATTCACAGTGCTCACCATAGCACATACCCTCCCCAATGTCCATCACCCAGCCACCCCATCCCCTGCCCCTTCCTCTCCAGCAACCCTCAGTTTGTTTCCTGAGATTAAGAGTCTCTTATGGTTTGTCTCCCTCTCTGGTTTCATCTTGTTTCATTTTTCCCTCCCTTCCCCTTTGATCCTCAATTTCCTTATCTTTAAATTGTGAGAAATCATAGTTAGCTACCTCACAGGATTGTTGTGGACTAAATGAGTTGATGTTTATAAAGGACTTAGAACAGCCCCGGCCCGCAGGAAGTACTATTTACCTGTCAAGTAAATGAAGAGTAAAAGGCCTCACAAAAGTTCAGTCTGGTGAATATGCCATACTTGAGCTTTGTAAGCCCACATATTTAATTTTAAGTGTACATTGACAGTAGATCCATCTCTCCAGATGGACTCCAGTAAGACTCAAGTTAACCTGAGCCTGTGAAGGGGCGCCTGGGTGGCTCAGATGGTTAAGCGTCTGCCTTCGGCTCAGGTCATGATCCCA
Organism: Callorhinus ursinus; assembly: GCF_003265705.2. Lineage (NCBI taxonomy): Eukaryota > Metazoa > Chordata > Mammalia > Carnivora > Otariidae > Callorhinus > Callorhinus ursinus. The sequence goes on along the minus strand of NW_027397106.1, from coordinate 4,188,297 downwards.
GTGTCCTGGGATCGAGTCCCACATCGGGCTCCCTGTTCCTTGAGAGCCTGCTTCTCCCTCTGCTTCTCTCTCTCTCTCTCTCCCTCTGTCTCTCATGAATGAATAAATAAAATCTTAAAAAAAAAAAAAAACCAAACCTGAGCCTGTGAAGACTGATGTCAGCCAGAACACCGGTTACTAATGAAGAACTGTCCTGTTACAGGGGCTTATTGTTCCCATTATTCAGTCTTTCAGTCAACAAACACTTACTGAGCACCTTCTGTGTGTCTGGCAGTATTCTAGATGCTTGTGGTACCTCAGGAAAATAAACAAAGCTCCTCAAATAGCTCATATTCTAGTAGAACTAGCACATTGTTTTCCTGCAGACAGTTTTGCATGTGAAGACAAATTGTAATGAAAGTTTGCCTGGTGAGCCTGGAAATCAGAACAGGTATAATGAATTGTCTGTATTTCATAATTGGGATTAACCTGCCTCAGGGTAGCTTTTAGGGAACAGAAAACACCATTTTATGGGCCTTTATATTAGACGGGGCTTATAATATGACCACTACCAATTTTTAGTTCTTTGAGCTTCCTTTTTCTCTAATTGATTCTCAGTCTCAGTATGGCAGGGCACATCTGTCTACCATACCACTATTGGTACATACCATTACAAACTTACGTAGCAACAGATGTAACTGACAGGACAGTGTTATCTGTATGAATAGTGTGGTAGCTAGAAAAGATTAAGCACTCCTGAGCTGTGTCTACACAGCCTAAAGTGGTATAATATATATTATTAAATGTCTATTATTACCATCATCACATCATCATTATTACTACTGCAATCTTGGCCTGCCTTCAAAAGTTGTGACCAATTCATCTTGATAGGAGTGGAAATTGATAAACTCTTAAGGCATAGGTTTACTGCCAGGCTCTTGATTCGCTCTCACAGGTGACTAATTACCTGTGCCGAGTGTCTATACATTTTACTACTTTAAATCTCACCCTACTTCTCTTCTTTTTAAATGCTTGGAGTACCTAGGTTCCCAATATCTAAATTTTTCATCATTGCACTTTCCTTACCATAAACAAGATACTCAAGCAGTGTTTGAAGATACTGATAATATTTTATTATGTTGCCTTTCATACAAGAGCAACTGCCTAGCCAAAATTCTCAAACTTCAATACCAAACTGCTAGGTCCTTATTGATGAAGAAATTTTGAAATCGGCAGTATAAATTTAATGATAACGAAGTAGAATAAAAATCCTAACCAAAAGAAGGAGAAAACTATTGCCTTGGTTTTGCAAATTAAAAGTTTCTAATATTTTTCTTACTGGATTCTTATATTTAAATCCTGAGAGAGTTTTCCGGTGTAGTTAACCTTTCAGTAGGACAGAAGACCTAGTCATGACTAGAAAATAAAATAAAGTATATCTTTAAAAATAAGCTACTGGCAGGGGTGCCTGGGTGGCTCAGTCAGAGTCCAACTCTTGGTTTGGGCTGAGGTCACAATCTCAGGGTTGTGGGATCAAGCCCCATGTTGGGCTCTGTGCTCAGTGCAGAGTATGCTTCAGATTCTCTTTCCCTCTCTCTCTCTCTCTCTCTGTCAAATAAATAAATAAAATCTTTTTGAAAGTAAAAATAAACTACTGGTAAGAAAAACTTGAAAGGGCTCATGCCTTTTGTACAAATACACAAAAATCTGTACAGTGGTATTCGGTAAAGCATGTTTATAACAGTAAAATTAGATGGCCTGCCTAGCCCGAAAGACTGCTTATGCTGTAATAGTACTAAATTCTCATAGTTTCCTGAGGACCAACTCTGGGCCAAACATTGTGCTTACATCTCCAGATCTATTTACCCTTAATCTTTACCCTAAACCTGTGAGAGGCATTGGGAGCTCTATTTTATGGTCAAAGAACCTGAGGCTTCAAGAAGTCCAGGAACTTACTAGTAAATGGCAGAGCCAAAAATCAAACTTACATTTAACTTCAAGGGCTACACTATCCCGTCCCCCGTGTGATGATGTATCACTGAACTATTAAACAAAGAGAGCTAGAGCAACAATCACCAACTTGTAAAGATATCCAAAATACATGTTATGTGAAAAATATATAGTATGGGAAAAAGCAGGTTGCAAAACAGTATATATAATATGATTCCTTTTATAAAAATAAATTCTTAATATGTTAATATTAAGTCTAAGTCTATCTATAAAAAGTCTAAGAGATTTACAACAAATTTTAAATGTTTATCCCTTAAAGGTGGGAATACTGACATCACTATTTATGTAATTTTAAGTTTTCAACAAGTGTATATTACCATTGTAGTTTTTTTAAAGACTTTTTAAAAATCAAATACATGAGAAACTATGGACTCTGAGAAACTAACTGAGGGTTCTAGAGGGCCCGAGGGGGTGGGGGGATGGGTTAGCCTGGTGATGGGTATTAAAGAGGGCACGTACTGCATGGAGCACTGGGTGTTATACGCAAACAATGAATCATGGAACACTACATCAAAACAAATGATGTAATGTATGGTGATTAACATAACATAATTTTAAAAATAAATAAATAATAAAAATCAAATACATATTTTAAGAAAAGATGAAGATTTTCACTGCTTTCTGTCTTTTAGGTGATTCCAGTGAATTCTACAGGCTCTCCTGTGGGGGATGTGCCCTTCATCCGGTCAGGACTTCTGGGGTTTGTAGGGCCGGTAAGTGATACAATCATGTTTGTTTTGGTGTATCTGATCCAGATAGTTGTACTTTACAAAAGTTTCTGTCACAGAACAGAAGAAATTCAGATTAGTTCAAGAGTGTTATAGGGCCTCTCTTAGATTTAGAGCAGTTTTTGTAAGAATGTCATAAACTGAGTTAATATTTATTGCTTTCATTACCCAAGTTCATTTGACTCCTTCAAACTAAGACTTTTTTACTTTCAAAGAAAAACTCTTCATTTATTCTTGCTCCATTTCTTTCATTTGACTTCTATGTTTCAGTAAGTTAGAAGAGTGCTGAGAAAAGTTACCTTAGCAAAGGGATACCATAATTGTGTACAAAGCATTTTCATACAAACTAGCAGCACTACACCATGAAATCAGTTTGCTTTCCAGCAAATGGTGTTTATAGGCACTGACAGAGACAATTAAAATGCAAAATCTCTTCTCAGAGAGCTCACAGTTAGCTTCATGAGCCAACAAGGAAGGTAGAGAGGCAGGCAGATCATGAAGGGTTTTACATGACATAATGGGAAGTTTGATTGTATTTTGTCAGGAACAGATATTTGTGATCATAGTTAAGCCCATATATCTCCATCCAACTCTAATTACCTCCTTACTCTTTCTTCTCCTCTTACCAACTCAAGTTATGTAAGGAAAGATCTAATTTTATTTCTTCCCCACCGTTTATGGGGGCAGGGGCGTGAGGGGCACACCTCTAAGAGGATCTCTGTCCTAGAAAGAGAAATCTATAACCACTGTCTTGACTTCTCCTCTCAGCACCAAAAAGTTCTCCAAAACCCAGCCCCTTTTAGTTTACCTCTCCATGCCTGAGGTCCAGGATGGAGCTGCGGCGTCCCATCTGCATTCCAGGAAACAGGATAGAATGCAGTCCTACCATCTCTTAAGGAAGATTTCCTTACGCTGCTGAGCAACACTTCCCCTTATGTCTCATGGGTCAGGGGGCACTGAAATACAGTCTTTATTTTGGTCAGCCATGCCCAGCTAAAAATTCTGCTGTGAAAGAAATGGAGAAATGGACAGATCTGTGTCTCTTTCTCTTTACTTACTTCCACCATAGCACTTTTCAGACTGTTAGAAATGGCTGGTTCCTTTCCATCTTCTGAGATTGACCAGTAGCTTCCTGAGGCTAGAAGTTCTACTTTACTTACATAACCCAGTAGGTGAAAGACACTACATTATGTGCGATAATTCAAAGGGTGACATTCATGTGGAGATGACTACTAGATAATTGAGTATGTGTAAATTGTCCAGGGAATTTAGGACTTGTATAATAAATGGAAAAGTCAACTTATTGCAAATGGGTCTAGGGGAATTATTGATAAGTATTATTTGTACAGTGATGCTTTTAGGGCATTGCAGCTGTGTTATCTTCTTGGAAAGGAGAGGCTCCTCCAGTGTTTCTTAGACCTTTATTAGCCTATTTCTAATCTTGCCAAATGGAAACAGCATTACCCTTGTAAAGCTAAAACAGGCGTTCTCACATTCAGCTGTTTTAATTTCTTCCTAATTCCAGTATTAAATGAGTTAACCATTTTTTTTTTTGCATCCATCTTATGAATAGGTACATAATCATGTCTGGGAAAATAAACTGTGCTTTTGTGGAATCCTAGTTGTTTTCTTATAAAATTCCTCCCTGAGAATAAATACCAACGAATTCCTTTCTTACATGCTGTAATTAATTGTAATATGCTACTGGTTTCCCCCTGATTTTTGAGTTATGAAACACCTTTTTTAGAAACCATAAAATACAGTGTTTTTTTCCTATATTTTTGATAAGCCCTAACCCAAGGTAGGAAGTAAAATGTCTGTTTTACTATTTAAATAATGGAAATCAAGGTAAATTATTGTTACCTTTCAGGGCAGTTTGGTGTTCGTAGTTGGAAAAATGGATGGGTTACTGATGGTTAGTGGTCGAAGACATAATGCTGATGACATTGTTGCTACTGGATTGGCTGTTGAATCAATAAAGACTGTTTATAGAGGAAGGTGAGTAATAAAAATTCAAATGTTAGCACTTCCAGTGGAATCTAAATGTATCTTTACAGGGTGATTTGAGTTGTATTCTGTAGAGTCTCTAAGTGATTGGGTTATTTTTGGCTAAGCACAGCAGGAGTTGGCCTTTGAATATTTATCTTAACATGGCGGGTTTTTTGGTTGAAATTGAGAGGAATAAAATATAACCATATCCTATATTTCAATTTTTAATTATTACTCTTTGTTGAATTCTGAGGACTCTGGAGAATTCTAAAACATTCAACTTCCTACATTCTGTCAATATAGAAGTAGTGCCATTCGGGCGCCTGGGTGGCTCAGTTGGTTAAGCGACTGCCTTCGGCTCAGGTCATGATCCTGGAGTCCCGGGATCAAGTCCCGCATCGGGCTCCCTGATCAGCAGGGAGTCTGCTTCTCCCTCTGACCCTCTCCCCTCTCATGCTCTCTCTCTCGATCTCATTCTCTCTCTCAAATAAATAAATAAAATCTTTAAAAAAAAAGTAGTGCCATTCAAGCTAATTAAGATAGGTGCTACATTGTAGGAATTTTACATCTGAGAATTGTTTCTCTTACTCATCTCTAAATTATTACAACATTTTAACACAGATTGACATAGTACACAAGTGCTAATTTCAAATTCCGTGGATAAAGTCAATTACAAATCGTTTTTTCTTTGCTTATTAACACAAGAAAAGATATTTGGTACATACTTGTGTAGTTGATGTCTATCCAGTAGTTTTATAATCATGGATATATGTATTTAAAGCACTCTTGGTATCCCTTTAGTTTTTTAAGAAGTAGGAAAAATTAATGAAACCATACAGAACCAGTTCCTAAAATGTGTTGTTTTTGTAATGGCATGGCTTCCTCTGAGATGTAAACTCCGTGGGGCACTAGACCTTCTCTCTTTGGTCACTGTTATATCCCCAGCACTCAGCACAGCACCTGGCACACAGTAGGTGTTCAATAAATACATGTGGAAGAAAGGGAGGAAAGAAGGGCATATTCAGCTCTCTAGTGACTTCCCATTCTTTCAGGCATCCATTCAACAAATATTTATTGGGTGCCAACTGTATGCCACTGCTCTGGACACGTGGCAGTGAACAAAACAGGCCAGGTTTCTGCCCTTGTGAAGTTCACGTTCTCATCAGGGGAAACAGACAGTAACTGCAGACACAGGGAAATCGAGAACACGGGGTTAGGTGAGAGCGTGCTTGCCGGTTTGTATAGGGTGGTCTGGGAATGCCTCACTAGTAAGGGGACGTTCGAGCGGAGACCTCACTCAGAACATCCCCCTCCCCTTGGCCTGCCAGGTCCCTCTGCCTGCCCTGGTCTGGGTCTGACCTCTTCCCCACCACTCTGTGCTTCACTGCTCTGCTCCAGGCACACTGGCCTTCTTGCTGTTCCTCAAACCTGCCAAGCTCGTTCCTTCCTCAGAACCTTTTCGCTTTCCGTTCCTTCTGCCCAGAAACCTCTTCCTCCAGATCTTCGCATGGCTCGCGTCCTCACTTCACTCAGGTCTCTGCTCCAGTGTTCGCTCCTCAGGGAGGCACTCCCCCACCACCCTGCCTTCAGTGGTACGGCCACCCCACGCACTGCTCTGCCCCTCGCCCTGCCTTGCTTTTCTTCCCAGTGTATACTACAACATAACATTATTTTATGTTTATTTGTTCTGTCTCTGACATGCAAGCTCCATGAGGACAGGGACTGTGTCCTATTTATCACTGTGTCCCAGTGTTCATGCCAGTGGTGCTTATTAGTACATGTTCTGAGTCCTCGTTTTAATGGTAATGACTGTGGCATTTTCTTTTCTAAATGACTCACTTCTGGGTAGTGTGGTGGGGATGTCTCCTCTCTGTTATTCCAACTGAGCAAAGCAAATAGGTCTGGTTGTGAAGGGAGTCCTGACGTGTTTGATCTGTCTCTCTTAGAATTGCTGTGTTTTCTGTGTCTGTATTTTATGATGAGCGCATTGTGGTGGTTGCGGAACAAAGACCCGACGCCTCAGAGGAAGACAGTTTCCAGTGGATGAGCCGAGTGTTGCAGGTGAGCACACACCTTGGTATCTGTCAGGACAGGTTGGCTTTGCTTGTCAGAGGTGGCAGCAACCACTGAGTAAGCCTTTTCTTTGTTGGACTAGTTATGACACCTTATTTTTTTCTTGCCAGTCAGTACTCAAACATTCTGGATACTCTTAGCAAAATAATATAATTAGTACCATTTCTCCCTCTGGTCTACATACTGTTTTTCTGCTCAGGTTGCCAAGAACAATGAATTGACCTGCCTCAGCAAATTCTTTAACTTTTTTTTGTGCCTGAGTGTTTAGTAACCATGAAAGTTTAAATTGACCATGTGTGGAACACATCTTTGACAGAAATCAATCCACTTGTCAACAACTATAGTCCTATTACATTATGTTCTGTAATGGGTGCCTAGCATGCAGGGACCCAAGCAAATGTAGGATGTTCTTATGCTGAAGGAGCTTTCCTATGGAGTTAGAGAGCTAGGTGAGATAACCATTAGGGAAGGAGAAAGACCTGGGCTCTGTATAAGGGATACATCACTAGTTGGGAGGGTTGGATGGGTAGAATGATGAGGAGAGTCTAGTCTTCAATTGAAATTACAGCCTTTGAATCACAGTGCCACTCCGTACCAGATGTTACTTAACCTTACTGAGTTTATTTCCTAACCTGTAAGGTGGGGATAAATGATAGAGCTATGGGAGGGATTCAGTGAGATCGTTATTTGAAGTATACAGGGTTTATTTGGTAAATAACGGTGGTGATTATTATTAACATCAAAAATAATCATTATAGGGGCGCCTGGGTGGCTCAGTTGGTTAAGCGACTGCCTTCGGCTCAGGTCATGATCCTGGAGTCCCGGGATCGAGTCCCGCATCGGGCTTCCTGCTCGGCAGGGAGTCTGCTTCTCCCTCTGACCCTCTTCCCTCTTGTGCTCTCTATCTCTCATTCTCTCAAATAAATAAATAAAATCTTTAAAAAAAAAAATAATCATTATAGGGGCACCTGGGTGGCTCAGTTGTTAAGCGTCTGCCTTTGGCTCGGGTCATGATCCCAGGGTCCTGGAATCGAGCCCCATGTTGGGCTCCCTGCTCCACAGGAGGCCTGCTTCTCCCTCTCCCACTCCCCCTGCTTGTGTTCCCTCTCTCGCTGTGTCTCTCTCTCTCTGTCAAATAAGATCTTTTAAAAAAAGAAAAAGTCATCATAAGCATAATCTCCAGTAAGGAGTTTAGAGAGACCCACTGTTTTAAATAACATTCCCTTTTACTATTTGTCTACTCAGTATTCATCACCATGTGTTTATAGTTACTGTTTTCTACATCCACTACAGTATAAGGCCCATGAAGGCCAAGACCTCTTCTGTTTTGTTCACAACTCAGTCCCTAGATCCTGAGAGTCATGCCAGCACATACACATAGTAGACTCAGTAAATATTTGTTGGATAATGTATGGTCCAAAGAAAGCATGGACTGTCTTTGGCAAAGAAAAGTCTATGTTATTGAAAGTGTTCCCAACATTTATTACTTGTCTGCTTGGGGCATTTGGATATATTCACTGCAAGTTAGTAGTAATGGTATAGAAATGATGCAAGCCTGAGATGAGTGATAGGGCTAGATGACTTTTAAGATTTCTTTTTATCTTCAGGGTCTGTGGTTCTGAGTTATCAGCTGGTAGAGCATAGGCTATTTGTAGTGAAAAGATAAGAAAGAGAATCTACTGAGGATAGGCTGGTCAGAAAAGACTATAAAGAGGTGGGACTGGGCTGATCTCCGACACATGGCTAAGAATCAGACCTGCAAAGAATATTTTTCATACCATTCATGTTTTTGAACAAACAAAATGCTTATTTCATTTGGAATGAATTGTGAGTCATAATGGTAGAATGTTGTGATGAATTACACATTTCCCCCCCCTATTATAGGAAACTGAAATTCCCCTAAAATATTTCTTATTTTTCCCTGGAAAGCAATTATAGGAATTACATGCACTGCTTACTTACTAATCCAGATTCTTGTAAAAGTCATTTGGGGTCTGATTTGGGCATGAAATAAGAGGGCATTATTTCCTCAGTATCTGTAGCTTCTCAGCTTGGAGTATTTGGATCTACAGTAGAGCAGTAAGGACCCCATATGTTCTGGTCAGTTAGAGCCCAGAGGTTAACTCCAGATCTATGTATAATATAAACTGAATACCTAACTCAGCACCTTTTAAAGAAGGTGGTCGATTGATGACTTGCCAGATGGTGTATTTTCAGTGGGGAATCCAGGCTTCAGGTAATAACATTTGCTAACTCTCTGTATATTCTAAAATACCAGAGACTTAGGATCCCTGCCAGACTTTCTATTTCCCAGTTGTCTCTGTTGATTAGTAGGATAGTCTGAGGAATATGATGTTCAGGTTTATTCCTTTGCACTGTTAAGTTGTTTTAATAAAAGGTCTTGTCTGTCTTTTGTGACCATTGGTCCATTCTTCTAAGGCTATATCTCTTTTTCAGTAAGACTTATGAGAGATACAATAGAACTCTCTCAGCTAGTATGTTTGGAACTGGTATTAATAGTTGGTCAGTTAGTTTTAAAAGGTGGTTGAAGCAGAGAATCATAAAAACGAGAAATTCTTCAAGTATTAAATTTTTACACAAAACATATAAATATCTGCATTCCTTTGATATAGAGCAGTGTGAGTATGAGTACACCAGTTTGCATTCCAGGTCAACCTACTTCCATAAACTACATCAAATTGCATGGTCTGTGGTTTCTGTTTTCATTTCCTTCAAGTTAGACTAGAAGGCAAGTATGTGCAAAAGGACTAGAATACATAATCCTTACCTTTTAGAATTAACTTGTGTCTACCAACAATAGTTTTTTGTTTTTTGGTGTTTTTTTTTTTTTTAATTTTTTTATTTTTATTATTTATTTGACAGAGAGACACAGTGAAAGAGGGCACACAAGCAGAGGCAGAGGAAGAGGGAGAAGGAGGCTTCCCGCTGAGCAGGGAGCCCGACATGGGGCTCCATCCCAGGACCCCGACATGGGGCTCCATCCCAGGACCCTGAGATCATTACCTGAGCCGAAGGCAGACACTTAACAACTGAGCCACCCAGGCGCCTCCCAGCAATAGTTTTTTAATGAGTCTTTCCAAACAAAGCACAACTCTGTCCTTTTACCCTCTGTTTTATCAATTGATGTAGTAGTTAAATTATGTGAACACAAGAGCAAGCATAAAAGGTGTGGAAGCACGCACAGCTGATCTTCAGCAGGGACACAGGTGTGTGGCCGGAAGTGGAGGTGCCAGTGGCCTCCAGGGTTCAGTGTGTGGTGGGCCTCACCCCATTGTTTTGTAGACAGGATTCTGGGTAACTTGGTGAACCAGTTAAGCAGGGGCCCACTTCCAGGGCTTCTCTTGTGTTCATAATAAAAATACTTGGCCTCTATTGAATTGAGCTATGTTGTATATTAAAAGAACTGAAACAAATGTCTAGGTTTTGGACATTACCATTCAAGGGAGAACATATTGAGGCTTACAAATCAGTATCCACCGCTGTCCCATTTAGATCATTTCTTACCCATCCTCTGTTGATCTCTGCCATTGCTAAAAGAAACAGGTAGCTTCAGGTGTATGAGATTTTAATAATCTAGCAGATTCTAGACCTAGAATGGACAGAAAAGGAAAAATCCTAGAGTAGAATAATGGATTACGTTAGAAGGATGTCAAGTGTAGTAAAATTAATCTCACTGAACATTTTTGTTTGTATTTTTCTAGGCAATCGATAGCATTCATCAAGTGGGTGTTTATTGTCTTGCTCTGGTGCCTGCCAATACATTGCCAAAAACTCCTCTAGGAGGGATCCACATATCTCAGACGAAACAGCTCTTTCTGGAGGGATCTCTACATCCTTGCAATATCCTCATGTGCCCACATACATGTGTGACCAATTTGCCAAAACCCCGACAAAAGCAACCAGGTAATATGCTAGCTTTGAAGACCTAACATATAACATTATAACTTCAAGAAGCTGACTTTTTTCAGCGTGATTCGTTCTCTAGAACTGGATTTTACAAAGACTGGTAACACAAGAGTAGTATTAGATGACTAAAAGCAGGGAGGATTGAGAGCCTGCAGAATCTCCTTCTCTGAGTTTATTACTGGCATCCTCTTCTGAGTACTTCTCAGCAGCATGCTTCCATTTCCCCTGGATGTAAGGCTTGGGGTCAAGATGATCGAAATCTCACTTGTGGAACTGGAATAAAAGAAGTCTTCTAAGAGGAAGTTCTGATAATAGTAACAATAGCTAGTATTTATTGAGTGCTTCCTAAAAGTCAGATACAAGCTAAGTATTGTACATATGTGACCCAAAAGTGTTGCCCCAGCAGTGGAAAATAAAGTTCAGAAAAGTTAAGAATTGTGCTCGAAGTCATATAGCTAGTTAGTGGCTGAGTTGAGACTCACACCAGTTGTGACTCTAAAGTCCACACTCTGAATCACTATGTTACACTGTTATACTGCCTTTCTGTTGGGAATCACTTACCAAGAGTCATCCCTCAGTTGTTTTAAACTTTAGGGGTCTGATTTGGGCCTGTAATATCTCTAGGGAGCAAGATAACTTAATTTCGAAATTTTCCATGTTATAAGCACAAGATAAGTAGCATATTTTACATTTTCCCAATTCCTGTGAATTCAAGATGCAAGTAAGTGTACGTGAATTGCCATATGGAAAAGAGGAAAAAAAAAAAAAAAGAGGAAAAAAACCCCAAATAGTTCATTTCACCTTTTTGCCTTATTTCTGAGCAGACAGAGGTTACAAGGCTGAGTAAGAGGCTAAAGGGAGGAGTAAGTGATTGATGGTCAATCATGTTGAAATATCTGTTCAACCCAAACTGAAATCGTTACATATTTTTTTTGATGCTAATTTATTTTAATTGAGAAGTTAATAAGAGGCTTCTAGTTTCCTGAATGGCTGAAAACACGAGAGCCCAAATCTGGACTTTACAGATCCTGCCACCACCGCCCACTCACCCACTTGCACGTATGTGCACACACACAGACAGAGTGTCCGTCAGCTCACTGGCCTCCAGATGTGTTGGGAAGAGAGGAAGTAATGGGGAGATTAGGGAGGGAAGAGGAAGTGTGGCATTTAATCATATTTCTGTAAGACAGCTTTTACTGAAAGGTAAATATAATGTACAATAATAAAATACAAGGTTAGCCTCTTACTTTCTAGGACATTTTTATTCAAGACATTATCCTAACATTATTAAAATTTTAATATACTCTGCTCTGCAAAAGCTACTTCCCTGGTTTGGTGGCTGAAGATGATGTCACAGTTGTTTATCGAGATACTTGTTATTGTCAACTCATCCACTAGCCTTAGTAATAACAGTGTGTATAGAGCTGAAGTATATATGATATTTATCAATTTCTGCTAATGGAAATAAGAGTTTATGGAGGCTAATATTCTGAAGGGGCAGTCAAAATCAAGGAGTCTGTAAGTAATTCATAAAAAAATATGTAAAAACTCTCTTCATATTGCCTGCCTAAGTGTCTGGCAGATTCATATAACACACAACGCCTTCTCCATCTCGCTTCCTGGTTTACTGAAGACCTACGTTCATTTGTCATATGAGTAAAATCCTATTTTATTTTATTATTATCATTTAAAAAGATTTTATTTACTTGTCAGAGAGCGAGAGAGCACAAGCTGAGGGAGCAGCAGGCAGAGGGAGAAGCAGCCCTCCCCCACACGCCGAGCAAGGAGCCCGATGCAGGACTCGATCCCAGGACCCCGGGATCATGACCTGAGCCAAAGGCAGTCGCTTAACCAACTGAGTCACCCAGGCATCCCTAAAATCCTATTTTATTAGTTTTTAATATGTTAAATAACTTTTTAAAATTGAAATATCAACATACAGTGTTATATTAGTCTCAGGTGTTGTACAATGTAATGATTCAACAATTTTATAGATTACTCAGTGTTAATAACGATAAGCATACTCTTAATAATAAAATGCTATTTATTTATTTTTTTTTTTAAGATTTTTATGTATCTCTCTGACAGAGAGAGAGAGGCAGCGAGAGAGGGAACACAAGCAGGGGGAGTGGGAGAGGGAGAAGCAGGCCTCCCACCGAGCAGAAAGCCTGATGCAGGGCTTGATCCCAGGACCCTGGAACCATGACCTGAGCCGAAGGCAGACGCTCAATGACTGAGCCACCCAGTCGCCCCAAAAATGCTATTTTAAATAGCATTTAATCTAGGATTTTATTTTTAAGATTTTATTTATTTGATAGAGAGAGTGAGGGTGCAACAAGCAGGGGGAGCGGCTGGTGGAGGGAGAGGGGGAAGCAGACTCCAGACTTCCGCAGAGCAGAGAGCCCATTGCAGGGCTTGATCCCAGGACCCCAGGATTATGACCTGAGCCAAAGGCAGACGCTTAACCGACTGAGCCACCCAGATGCCCCAATCCAGGTTTCTTTTAACAAACCTTTCATGTCATAGTAGGTGCTTAAAAGATGCTATCTAGAGACATAGTAGATGCTTAAAACATGGCTTTTGCTAACCAGATTTCAATTTTATTAAACGATAAAACCTATATAAAAGATTTATTCCTAAGCCTCCACAGGTATGGCATCTGCCTTGTCTAATGAAAGTATTAGGTTTGGATTCTGTATTTTTGCTGTCTGTTGTGATGTCCTGCTAAGATCTTAGTGGGATGGATATGGGTTGGACCAAAGCAGTTTGAAAACCATGGCACAGATGGGGTAGAGATGATGTGGGGATAACATGAGAGGTTGGGATTTAAGAAGAATATGGGAAAGTGGAGATGAATAGGACTGAGGTAAGAAAGGAGAGGAAAAGGAAGATGGAAAAAAGTTAAGGCAGCCTAGTGACAGAAATCTCAGCGAGCTGCCTGTTGGAGCTATTGTGTAAAGAATGGGAAACATGGGCGCCTGGGTGGCTCAGTCAGTTGGGCGTCTGCCTTCGGCTCAGGTCATGATCCCAGGGTCCTGAGATCAAGTCCTGCATCGGGCTCCCTGCTCAGCAGAGAGCCTGCTTCTCCCTCTCCCTCTGCTGCTCCCCCTGCTCGTGGGCTCTCTCTCTCTGTCAAATAAATAAAATCTTAAAAAAAAAAAAAAAAGAATGGGAAATGTATTAGGACTGGTTTTGGCTGCAAATTTCAGAAAAACCTAATAGCTGCTTAAAAAGACAAGAGAAAAGTTTTTCTTTCTCAGGTAAAAGAAATTCAGAGCTAGGCAGTGTGGGACTAGGGTGGTAGCTCCCCAGTCATTGTGGCTCCAGCTTCCCGTCTTTTTGCCCTGGCATTGTATCAGTCAACTGTTGTTACAGATATGCCACATAACAGATAACTCTAAAAACTCAATAGCTTCAAAGCACTTATTTTTCACTCATGGGATGTGGCTCTGCTGAACTTGGCTGGGGATCAGCTGAGCTTGGCTTGGTTCCAGGTATTTGGGTTCTGAACTCTTCCATGTGTCTCCTCATCATGGGACCAGCAGCTACTGCGCCATATTTTTCTCAAGGCAGATGGCAAAAGCAAGAAGGCAAGCCAAACCACACAAGCATATTTAAAGCTTTTGTTTGTGTCATGGCTCCTAACATGTCATTGTCCAAAACAAGTTCAGACCATTCCCAGAGTCAGTGGAGCAGAGAGGTATACTCCTGTCATATAATCACGGCAACAACAGGAAGGAAAGGAAGGATTATAAGAAAATAAAACAATCTGCCACGGCCATCCTAGCATACTGTCTCAGGGCCCAGTTAGGCCCCCTGACCTCCAGCCGTCATTCTTACATTCTAGCTAAGTGGAAAAAAAAGCAAAGAAGGAAATACCCTTGCCCTTTAAACATATCTAGAAATTGCACATATACTTTCTCTTACATATTAGTCTTCCACTCTAAAGAATATAGTCTTAATTCCAGGCATTTATTTGCCTAGCTTAAAACTGGGAGGTCTGTTATTAAGGAGGAAGAGGAGAATAGATATTGGGATTGATGACTAGCATTCTTTGCCACAGGAAATTTGCATAATTTTGTGGGGAAAAATAAGGCGAAGGCATATTTACAGATGCAGCAAGGTGTCAGCAGTTAGCCTTCTAGATGTTATTTCTTTCAATTATTTTTCACCCTCTGTGATCCTTAGACTTAAGGAATGCACACAGAAGGACCTCAAGAAATTGCTGCTGAATTATTTTTGCTGTTTTAAAGTACTCTGAAAAATTTACTTTTAAAAACGCACACCTTTATTTTTACAGTCTAATTTCAGGATTGGGTAGCTAACACAGTCAGATCCACTCTTGAGTCCCTGCCTATATAAAAGGCTCTTGCCAATATGACATATCTTTTCTGTAACTTGTTATACAGTTTCTTAGGAAGGAGTTTTGCATATTATACGTAAAATTTCAGTAGATACTTTGTAGACTCAAATTGTTCAGCAGAGTGTTGGAGTACTTTATACTTCTTGAGTTTTTTATTCAATATGAAAAAAATTTTTAACTTTTTATTTTGAAATAATTTCACACTTCAGGTTGCCGAATAGTACAGAGAATTCCCTTATACCCTTTACCCATACTTCCCCAATTATTTAGAGTCTATGATTTAAGTGATTTTATTCCAGCTGTATATTTAGGATCAACAGATTTTGGCAATAAAAGATATTTAATTTTAATTCATATGTAGCATCAACCTTATTCAAAACATGGATGGTAATAAGTTTTGTTATCTTTTAGCCATCTGCTTAGTTTGGTACAACAGAGTCTTCAAGCAACTGTCAAGAAAGGCATACAGCACCCTCGTACTTATTTCTTGAAGAGAGGGAGAGTTCTCAGTTTTTATTTTTTAATTTAAATTCAAATTAATTAACATATAGTATATTAATTAGTTTCAGAGGTAGAGTTCAATGAGTTCTCCATTTTTATTTGGAAGTGTCAAACCCACGGAAATGTTGAAAGAATACCTCAATGAACACTTGTATACTTTCCCTAGATTCACCAGTTGTTAACATTGTTTTACTGAACTCTTTGGAAATAAATTGTAGACATCACGACATTTCACCCCTAAATATTTCTGTAATGTTATCTCCAAAGACCAAAAAAAAAAAAAAAATCTCCTAAAGTTTTCCTAATCAACAACAATGCCATTATTCCATTAAGAAATTTAACCTTAGGGCACCTAGGTGGCTCAGTTGGTTAAGCATCTGACTCTTGATTTCAGCTCAGGTCATGAACTCAGGGTCAAGAGATGGAGCCCGCTCAGGCTCCGCACTGGGTGTGGACCCTGCTTGGGATTCTCTCTCTCTCCCCCTTTGCCCACCCCTCCAACCCCCCACCCCTGCTCCTGTACACACACTTGGTCTTTAAAAAGAAAGAAAGAAAAGAAAGAAATTTAACAATATAATGCTATCATTTAACAATACACAGTCTGTATCCAGATTTCTTCACTTTTTTATTACAACTGATTTTTTTTAATTTTTATTTTTTAAAGATTTTATTTATTTATTTGACAGAGCAAGAGAGTACAAGCAGGGGGAGCAGAAGAAGAGGGAGAAGCAGGCTCCCCACTGAGCAGGGAGCCCGATGTGGGGCTTGATCCCAGGACCCTGGGATCATGACCTGAGCCGAAAGCAGACGCTTAACCATCTGAGCCACTCGGGTGCTCCTACAACTGATTTTTAAAAATTTAGTATCCAGTCAAGGTCATGCATTGATTTGGCTGTCGTGTCCTTTAATTTGGAAACTCTTAGCCTTATTTTCTCTTAAAGACATGGTTTTTGAAGAGTCCAGGCCAGTTGTCTTATAGAATGTCCCACAACACATTGTCATTACTCACTTTTAATAGAGCACTTCTGAGATTCCTGATGAACCCACTCTCAATTCTCATAGATGGCAGATTTCTTTCCAGACCAGATATTCCTTACTGTTAAGTCCATTTTTAGGGTCGTACTGTGATTGGAGCTGATGAAATTATTTATCAGTAGGAACTAGTGCAACCAACTGTTACCTCCTCAGAGTGAAAAATTCCTTATGCCCAAGCTATAGGAGCCCACCTGCTCCCCTCCACCCTCCCAAATCCCTGTCTCTTCTCTGGTTCTATCTTGTTTTTTTCTAGCACTTCCTACTACCTGACATGGTTTATTTGTATATGTACTTACTGGTTGCCTTTCCTCACCAGAAAACAGGCTGTTTGCCTCGTTTACTACTGTGCCCCCAGTGCCTAGAGGAATGCTCAGTCTGAATTGTTGAATGAATATTTGAACTAGTTTGGGTCAGTCTGGAAATACTTCAGGGACATAGTTTGAATTACCACCCCCAGACAGTTGATTTTTGCCTTTACCTACAGGTGTGGGCCCTGCTTCTGTGATGGTTGGGAATCTGGTTGCTGGAAAACGCATAGCACAAGCTGCAGGAAGAGATCTTGGGCAAATTGAAGAGAATGACTTAGTGAGGAAGGTAAGAAGAGTTCAGATGTGTTGATTTTTATAAAAAAGTCAAGGACAGAACTTTTGCTTCAGGCAGTAGATGGGAGATGCCTTATCCAACTTTTCCAAAGTTACTGACCCTGATTCTTTTTTCTGCTTTATGACTTCAGCACCAGTTTCTGGCGGAGATTTTACAGTGGCGAGCCCAGGCAACTCCTGACCATGTACTCTTCATGCTGTTAAATGCCAAGGTATTAAAAATCCAATTGTATCTATCTAATCATATGACTATTATGGGAGGATCTTAGGCACTCTTGATCTCTTTCATCAGAAAATTTCCATTGTCAACTCTGAGGGAGGAGTTACTGCTTTCTTCTTGTTTTGACATATGAGGATAAATTGTGCAATCACTTCAAGGTTGAAACGAGACCTCCTGGAGTGTTATCTAATGCTGGCTCTCCTCATGTTACGGTCGAGTCGCCTTTATTCAGTAATGATAGGAACAGTGGAGCCAACAGTGCAGTTCCATAGATCTGCAGATGTATAGGATGCATTATGTCATGTCATTTTGAATCGAATTTGACTTTTAATTCTTGGACTTCCACCAGGAAGCAAATGACTTTAGGTAAACATTTATTTTTTAAGATTGTATTTACTATTTTTTTGAGAGAGAGAGAGAGAGAGAGCACAAGCAGGGGGAGTGGCAGAGGGAGAGAAAGAGGGAGAAGCAGACTCCCTGCCGAGCAAGGAGTCTGGGACTCAATCCCAGGACCCTGGGATCATGACCTGAGCCGAGGCAGAGGCTTAACAGACTGAGCCACCCAGGCGCCCCATGGATAAATATTTCTTGAAACAAAGTTACTTTTACTATATACTTAAATGATTTATTGGTAACAGATAAAAAACAAATTGAAAATTATTCAGAATTTATTAAGTGGTACTTTCTAATGGATGGTTCATCAGAATATTATTTTTTTTAATATTTTTATTTATTTATTTGACAGAGAGATAGTGAGAGCAGGAACACAAGCAGAGGGAGTGGGAGAGGGAGAAGCAGGCTTCCCGCTGAGCAGGTAGCCCGATGCGGGGCTCGATCCCAGGACCCTGGGATCATGACCTGAGCTGAAGGCAGTCGCTTCACTGACTGAGCCACCCAGGCGCTCCAGAATATTATGTTTTTAAGTTAGGCATTCTGTGGGCATGTGGTGGTACTTGTTTTAACAGCTGAATCAGAGGCTAAAAGTACTGTGACAATGTTATATAACAGTATTTCCCACCATCGGGGAGCACTATAGGGCCTATTGAAATCTCCTGGGCCACTTACCCAAGTTGCCCCCTTCTGCCTCGGCCGCCCCTGGATTCTGATGTAATTTATACAAACGCTTTTGAGAGTTTATTTGCTGATAGAACCTCATGAGGGGAGTATGCTGCGCATCTTGTGAAAAGTCATTAAAAATCTAAAGAACCATTGCGCTCTGATAGAAAACTTTTTGACTTCCTTGTTCTACCCTGAATGAATTGGGCTTCCCTCCAAGCCTGTGGATTCATTAGGGTCCTCAGTTTCAGTAAGAAAATGTCAGTCCAGCTTACTTCGCCACTCCACTTCCAAGCTGGGTTACAGTTAAAGCCCTGTGAAACCTGTATCCCAGGTATTTTTTTTTTAAGATTTTATTTATGTATTTGAGAGAGAGAATGAGAGAGAGAGCACATGAGAGGGGGAAGGTCAGAGGGAGAAGCAGACGCCCTGCCAAGCGGGGACCCCGATGCGGAACTCAATCCAGGGACTCCAGGATCATGACCTGAGCCCAAGGTAGTCGCTCAACCAACTGAGCCACCCAGGCGTGCCCCCAGGTATTTGTTAGAGAGCATAAGTTTAAATTTGCTTCTTGGTTAGAGAAATAATGTATGTGTTGACTCAAAGACATTTAGTTCATTTATTCTTCTGTATATTCTAGTATGTTACCTTGGATTAGCCCAGACTATCAGAAAGCTTAGTGACCATATCACATTGTTCCCTCATGCCCAGAAAAAAATAAAAAATAAAAAAAAATAAAGATTTATTTGAGAGAGAGTGCAGGGGATGGGGGAGCAGAGGGAGAAGGAGAGAGAGAATCTTAAGCAGGCGCCACGCCCAGTGGCTCAATCTCATGACCCTGAGATCACAACCTGAGCTGAAACCCAGAGTCAGACACGTAACTGACTGTGCCATCCAGGCACCCCCAGAAAATTGTTTTTATTTTAGTTTGCTACTGTACCATGGGCCAAAAAGAATATTGTAAGATATAAGAAATGGCCTTGTGGCTCTAACCCTGACTTTAGCCAAAGGGATATCCATTTTAGTGTTACAACCTTACTGTCCAACAATAGACAGTTGACTAAGTAAATTATGGCATATAAAATTATGGCATGAAATACTATACAGCCATTCAAAACAGTGTTATAAAAGAATATTTGATTATGCAGAAAATATTCATAATGTGTAAGTGGTAAAGAATAACATAGCAAACTTCAGTAAAATAATCAACTATCTAGGAGCACCTGAGTGGCTTAGTCGGTTAAGCGCCTGACTCTTGATTCTGTCTCAGATCGTGATTTCAGGGTCGTGAGATCAAGCCCTGCATAGGGCTCCACACTCAGTGCAGCGTCTACTTGAGATTCTCTCTCCTTCTCCCCCTACCCCTCCCACTTGTGCTCTCTCTCTCTCTCAGATAAATAAATAAACCTTTAAAAAATAATAATAATAGGGGCGCCTGGGTGGCTCAGTTGGTTAAACCGCTGCCTTCAGCTCAGGCCATGATCCCAGGGTCCTGGGATCGAGCCCCACATCGGGCTCCCTGCTCATGCACGAAGCCTGCTTCTCCCTCTGTCTGCCTCTCCCCCTGCTTGTGCTCTCTCCCTCTCTCTCTCTCTCGCTCTCTCTGTGTGTCAAATAAATAAATAAAATCTTAAAAAAAAAAAAAAAAAAGAACTGAGGCCGGAGATATAAAATAACTTGCCTGAGATCTAGTAAGTGGTGGGACTGGGAAATTAGCTCTTTCATTTGAACCCAGAGCTGGCTTCTGAGCCCACATTCTTTACCAGTGCAATACACAGCTTCAGGCAGATAGTATAATATGGTAACATTTTTTTAATGTCGCATGTGAATTTACATATAATGTATACTCATTTTTTAAGAGCCAGGAAAATATACAGCAAAATGTTGATAGTGGTTATATCTTATATTTTACTTGTCTCTATTTTCTATATTGAACATGTACTATTTTATATTAAAGAAACTTAAGTTATTTTTAAAATAGCTTTAAAAATAAAACTTGTTTTTCTTGTGAGACTTTTTGAGTTACAGAGTTACAATAATTAAGATAGGGTGGTATTAGCACAATAGGCAGAGAATAATTTGGTGTTATTTAGTGAAGTTGGAGATAGGCATATGCGGTGATCCCAGAATTCCATCTCTAGGTCTGCCCTTTACCAAAACTCATGTGTTTACACATGAGGATACATGTATAAGAGTGATATTGTCGATCAGCAGCAGAATGGATGAATAAATTGTCGTGTGTTTGTACAGTTAAATACTATGCAGCAACAAAAATGAGAACTACACCCGTGCACTGCGGCAGAGATGACTGTTAATGTTGAGAGAGAGAAGCAAAACACAGAAGCTCATACTGTACATTACATTTCTGTAAAGTCAAACCTTTCACGGGTGGTAACATTATAAAGAAAAGGAAATCAGTGATTAAGATTAAAAAGTCAAAGTAGCAGTTACGTGTGGAGGGAAAGAAAGGATGAGACTAGGCCGGGGGGGGGGGGGGGGCGCACCCCCGGGTGTGCTTTGGTGCTCCTGGCAGTGGCGTTCTTCATGCCTGCCCGTTCTTATACCGATGCTTCCTTTGTAATTTTCCATTATGCAGTACGTTCATATTTTATGCACTTTCATATTTGTGTGGTTTATCTTTACACACAAAAGGGTTTCAAAAAACCTAGCTCAGTGAAACTTGGATTGACATTCAGGAATTGATGAAGACCTCAAGGAGAAATTATTCTCAGGATCAGGAGTAGCTGGCCATCTTCTGATCTGCTAACCTTTATTATTAGCGAGTGGACTCCGTTGTTCCTGTTTTGTTTACATCTTTGCTGTGAGAATACTCGGAGCCAAATTTGTGTGACGTACAGCAAATGCACATGATGCGCGTGGCCACATGGCCAGCAGTGACTCCAGCCCTCATCCTAGTTTTATTTCCTTTATTTTCCTTCCATTCTTACTTCCTCATTTAAATAAAAAATTCCTATGTGTTTTTGAAGCTGTCTTAAACAGGAAAGACTATAGGTACGTATGTTTGATTTAAGTTAATGTTGATATTCCCTAAGTACCTTCAGGCATTGAAAAAGAAATACCACACGTCTTTCGATACTACGGGAATTTTCACTGGAATTGATAACTTGCTAAAGAGAATCTACCAAGGCACAAGCCTTTTCGACATAACGTTGTACTTGTCACTGTTTTATTTCCTGAGTTTTGACCCACTTATACTTTCTTCTATTTAAAGGGAACTACTGTGTGTACAGCCAGTTGCCTTCAGCTTCATAAGCGAGCAGAGAGGATTGCATCAGTTCTTGGTGATAAGGGGCATCTAAATGCAGGAGACAACGTGGTGTTGCTCTATCCACCTGGTAGGTGTTGGGTTGGTAAACTAGACTCAAGCTCCATTACCAGGCTACAGAGTATGAGAGGCCAGGAAGTGAGGGCCGCCATCTTTGCCCACATAGGCTGTGCACTTCCCAGCTCTGGGAGTCCCAGGCACCCAGGCTAAGGTAAGAACCGAGCTTCACGCCCTGGAGTTGGGCAGCACCATGGCTCTGCTGGGACTGTGTCTGTTGTATTTACTCTTGTATTCCCACTGTGTAGCATAGTTCCTGGTGCTATGGTAAATATCGAATGAATAAGTGAAGACTCTCTGACTTCTGGAACCTTCAAAAGAGGTGCTTTCTTTCTAGGAGTGTTCAGGAATGGGACCATTTCACCCAGTTCCTAAAGAATATTATGTGTGAACTCTTTTGACTTTGCTTTCTTTATATCCTGATTGATGTGTAGTCTTCGTTATTGCTGCTTTCATCTTCCAGGCTCTCATTTAATTTAAAAATGTTCTCTTCATAGTAAGAGGGACTCAGAATTATTTGATGACAGTTTGGTGTAAATATTAAAAATGTTAGGTGAAATATTTGAGGTTTTCGTTTCTGTACTCTTCCGTCACATTACCCACTCATATCTCTGGTTTTCTCTGGTCTTTCATCCCCCTTAGTTCATTTTGTTCTGTGATTCTTACTATACTGTTTTATTTACACTGATACTAAGACTACTTAAAAGGTCATCTGGTGGGCGACTGGGTGGCTCAGTTGGTTAAGTGTCTGCCTTCGGCTCAGGTCATGATCCCGGGGTCCTGGGATCGAGTCCCACGTCAGGCTCCCTGCTCAGCGGGGAGTCTGCTTCTCCCTCTGCCCCTCACCCCTGCTCGTGCGCTCTCTCTCACGCTCTCTGTATCTCTCTCTCTCAAATAAATAAATTAATTAAAATCTTAAAAAAAAAAAAAGGTCATCTGGTAAAAGAACCCTCCTATGGTGCTCCTGTAAGGTTGTCTTCCATCCACCAGTGAATGACATGGTGATGGACCAGAGCACTTCCTGAAAAGGCCACTCTCCATGTCCTGATAGTGGAGAGTCTTCTTCAAATTGAGTCACACTTTGCCTCCCTAAAACTTGCACACACAGGTGGAGCATCATCTCAGAAGTCTAATCGCTTGTCACACAGCAGCCTTTCCAAATATTTTTTTAAAGCTCAGGTGTTCCTCATCCCTCCCTTTCCCCATTCTTTTATTTCCTAAGTTACCAGACCTCATTTCTGCAGTTATTTCTTCTAAGCAATATCAAGTAATGATTTCAAAATACCTTCCTTAGGTGTCTTTCAAGAGTTTTCTTTACTTGGGCGCCTGGGTGGCTCAGTTGGTTAAGCGACTGCCTTCAGCTCAGGTCATGATCCTGGAGTCCCGGGATCGAGTCAGGGAGTCGGCTTCTCCCTCTGACCCTCTTCCCTCTCGTGCTCTCTATCTCTCATTCTCTCTCTCTCAAATAAATAAATAAAATCTTTAAAAAAAAAAAAGAGTTTTCTTTACTTTTGACTTCCTTTCTTGTTACTTATTCTTGGCTTCTCTATATTTTTTAAGTTGTTTTATATGCTTCCTTCTTTACATTCAGTCCCTTCTCGATTTAAAAAATTTCTTCTGCTGTTATCTGTGTTAAAATCATGATAGTAAACTATCTGACACATGATTTAATAAACTGGTTTTAGAAGATCTGCCTTTTAGTTTCTGAGTGATGCTGGGCAGCTAAGTTACTCTTGTCTTGCAGGCATCGAGTTAATAGCAGCATTCTATGGTTGCCTGTACGCGGGGTGCATACCTGTCACTGTCCGACCTCCTCACGCTCAGAACCTTACGGCCACATTGCCCACTGTCCGCATGATTGTTGACGTAAGTACCGAGTGTATCTTGCCTCGTCTTCATCTCATAAAATCCAGAGTCAGACAACTCAGGATCCTTACTAAATTTCCGGTTTTGTTGAGTCAGGAAGTGAAATCTGTCTCCTGAAAACCACCTCCTTTTCATTTATCTGAACAAAATGACTAGCATTTTTCGGTGAAGGAATATGGGAAAGTGATTACTGGTGAGGTACAGAATTGTGTTTTTATCATGAATGTTAAGGAGGTGAGGCTGTCGTTAGTAATTCTCCATAAAACTTTTTTTATCTCCCTTCTTAAAAAATGTTCTCATTTTTTCTGCACAGTAGCCAAGGTAATTTGACACGCCAAACTGGATTCTCCCCAGTGTTGGTCATTTTTATTTGGGTTAGTTCTATAAAGTCACTTGGCATAGTATTAAAAGGTATCCAGATCTTGCCCTGGGAGTGATAGAAGTTTCTCAAGGATATGAGATTTGAGGGAAGTAACATAAATCTGTATTGCATCATATTCTAATTCATGTTACGGCAAAGAGGCAGAATTCTAACTTGTGTAACATTTGTTTCTGTCAGCAACTAGAGCCTGTGCTGTAAAAGCCATGTTCGCCATAGATGATTTGATTACAAAGTTCAGCTCAGCAGAATGCCCTCTTTATATACTGCAGAGTAGGACAGAGCAGCAGGGAGGGGAGTTTCCTGCTGTTGACAGTTTGAGGGGAAGTTGGTCACTTTGCGTTTTCCTTGTATCGGTGTGAAAGGAGAGCTTAGTTGCCGTGACAGCTCCGCATCCCTCAAATTCGGGATATGTTCTAGGCCTAGCACATTCCGTGCATTCGCTCGACTGCGGCAAACGCCAACTCCTGTAGAGAGGAGCCTCGGACTCTTCTCGTTCCCGCGCAAGCCAACGTCCATGTTTTTACTTTATCACGGTCTTCGGGAAGCCAAGAGATGTTGGCATCCACACTGAGATTTTAACTATGAAATATTTGAGAATACTTGTTTACAATAACTCGTGTTGTGAACAGGCCCATCCTTCTGAGTCACAGTCCAGTGTTACACAGTTCCAGAAGGACAGACGTAGGGGACGCATCAGCATCCACTGTGCTATTGTGTGTTCTTTGAAAAACAAATACTTTCCTGTGCAGTATGGTGTGCTTTTAGTCCAGTATGAGTTTGCTTTTAGCAGCAGCCAGAGCCTGTGGTGCCACATGGGAACTAAGCTTCCTGGTGCTTATTTCTGTCCATTTGTTTTCTAGGTCAGCAAAGCAGCCTGCATTCTCACCACACAGACCCTGCTGAGGTTACTGAGGTCCCGAGAGGCAGCAGCAGCTGTGGACGTGAAAACCTGGCCAACCATCATTGACACAGGTGAAAGGGAGATTTCTCCAGAGCTACTGAAGGAGCAAGAACGTTCATTCCCTGAGATCTCCTAGATTCTCAT
This sequence comes from Callorhinus ursinus, assembly GCF_003265705.2. Lineage (NCBI taxonomy): Eukaryota > Metazoa > Chordata > Mammalia > Carnivora > Otariidae > Callorhinus > Callorhinus ursinus. Next base: position 4,163,178 of record NW_027397106.1, on the reverse strand, counting down.
GCCAAAGATGTTTATACAGCTCTTAGGTTGCAACACATTCCACCTGCTAAGACAGAAGCAAAACTTCATATCTGGTTCGCTTGTGTTACCAAAGGACTGGATGCTACAGCAGCCAGATCCAAAGATGCAGATCACAGTTTGCTAAAAGCTCTTGAAACAAAAAAGTGTCTTGCTCTTATTCTTGGCATCCTCAAATGGTGGTTAGGTTTTTGTGCAGAATATAACTGTGTACATGTAAGGCCATATAAAATCTTGAGATGATCTGATCCTCGACTTCTAGATGTGATCTAGTTAAAGCAGCATGGGACTAGGAGTCAGAAAACCCGGTTCTAGTTCAAGCTCAAGTACTTATTTTCTATATAACCTTCTCTGAGATTACCCTTTCCTAAAATGCTAACTACCCTTACCTGACTCACGTATTTTTTGAGAATGTCAAGTGCAGCATAATAGGAAAGTACTTTAAAAACCATAAAGTACATGACTTGTAGATGGTGTTCGTGCTAATAAAGCACGGTGGGGGAGAAGATGTGGGGATACCTGGAGAATGGTGGTAGAGGGGAGAGAGTGGGTTTTGGAGTCAGAGAGATGATATTTAAATCCTGATACTCTGTTACTCTCCGTGTATCCCTACTAACTTGGGCAAAATTGTCCATAAAGTGGGAGTTTTAATAACCACTTCATGGAGCTGTAATGATTAAATGACATAATGTAAAGCACTTCACACATAATCATCATAATAACATCTTTTATTGAGCCCTTGCTATATGCCAGTCACTTAACATACATTGCCTAATTTTATCCTTACACCAACCCTATTAGAAAGGTGTAAATTTTATCCTCATTTTACAGATAGGAGAACTGAGGTAGAGGGAGGTTAAATGAGTAGCAAAACTAAAATTCAAACCCGGTTGATTTGGCTCCATTCCCAGACTCTTAACCATTCATTTCCTTTCTCCCTGTTTTCAGTAAGTACCACATGGTGTCTGTCTAACTCAGGAACATTTGTATGGGCTTAAATGCAGGATGGCAGGTATTTGTGGTGGTTATGTGCCAGATGCTGAACTAGAGTTTTTTACATTTGTTACTTAAGGACGTAAGCACAGTTATATATAACACAAATGGACTGTGTTGGTGTTAATGATGCATGTAGACTTACTACAGTTGTTGGACTCAGTCGCATTTCAGGAAGACCTGAACTATGGGCTGTGATACAGACAACAGAAAGGTTTCTGTAGGAACACGAGTGACCCTACCCTATACAAAAGTGTGTTGAAAGTGATAGATAAAGTCTTTGGTTTGACCAGAGATGGGCGCCCAACAATATAGAGATTTAAATTTTAGAGTCAGAATTGTTTCTTGATCCAGAAAGCCATAGGAGTCATTAAAAAGGCATGGTTGGGGCCAGAGACAGCCTTGACATCCTTGGTTTTGACATACTTACGAAGCAAATTTGGGAGGAAGGGAGAGGTATATAAATAAACGAGCAAAGGAAAATAATCCCTAATTCTAGGTTTTCATTCTTAAAAATCCTACCGTATTAACTTGGAGAAAAACAACTTTTAAAGCTGTCCATGAGTGATATTGCATGTACTAAACTATAAATAATGAACTTTAACTTGGAACCAGCATAATAACAACTAAGGCTTTTTGAGTTTTTGAGTTGTTTGAAAAGTGCTTTATGTGAATCAACTCTCTAACAATCCTATGAGGGTAGGTATTATAAGGAAACAGAAACAAAGAGGTTAAATAATTCCAAAGTCACTCTGATGGTAAATGGCAGAGCAGGATTTGAACACCAGCAATCTGCTTCCTTAGTTATGTCTTCTGCCCCCTTTTTACTTTACCCCTCACCAACCTTCTAGTAAATACATTTATCTGATGGAGATTTGCTTTGTTTATATTACCCAGTGGTGTCCTCAACTCCAACCCACTTCTAGGAGTGACATACGTGAGCTGTTTGGTTAAATAGGAGAAGCCAAAGCTTTAGCAAATCCCAGGAGCTATATTTGTCCATAGCAAAGCCTTAGAAAACCAGTTGAAGAGCAATGATTTTCATGTTCCAGTGTGTCTGACATCAGGTTTTTCTCTTTTCATTGCAGATGATTTACCCAGGAAAAGGTTACCTCAGCTGTATAAACCACCCACTCCTGAGATGTTGGCCTATCTTGATTTTAGCGTCTCCACAACTGGCATGCTGACAGGAGTGAAGGTAGAGTGGGCTGGAGATAGTGACTCTCTCTGGATGCTGGTAAAATGCCAGGTCTGCAAAAAATAGAGATGACCACTGCCCCAGGGACTTCAGATGTGGAGGCCAGCTGGTTGTACCAGAGACAGTAGGCAGAGGATCAAAGGTCCCTGCTATATTTAAATAAAAGCATTGGCTCTTCCGGAATAAGTAACCCTAAGGAATGTGTGTTATGAAGTGTTCTGAACCTGGCCTAGAAACTAATAGATAACAAGAGTCACAGTTAAAGCCAGTAAGAAACCATAGATTCATATTTCATAGAACTCAGTATTAACTAATGAACAAAAATATGTTACCTTATGTTAGACCTAGGTAGGCTTTTTTTTTTTTTTTTAAGATTTATTTATTTATTTTAGAGGGTGGGGAGGGGCAAAGGGAGAGACAGAATCTCAAGCAGACTGTGCACTGAGGGTGGAGCCGGACATAGGGCTTGATCTCACGACCCTGAGATCATGACCTGGGCCAAAATCGAGAGTCAGACTAAGCGTTGAACTGACTAAGCCACCCAGGCACTCCAGACTTAGATAGGCTTTTTGAGACAATGAAAAACAGACATTATTTTGAGGAGTTTGAGGGAAATTGAAACTTTTCAAAACTATCATTAGGGCTTTTTCTGCCTGTGGAGATGCCAGTTCCATCCTGTTCTGTGTTCCCTCCTTTCCAGATGTCCCACTCTGCAGTCAATGCTCTTTGTAGAGCCATCAAGCTCCAGTGTGAGTTGTATTCTTCTCGGCAGATCGCTATCTGCCTTGACCCTTACTGTGGACTTGGCTTTGCACTCTGGTGTCTCTGCAGGTAGGAATGGAAAAGCAAAGAAACAGAATGAGTGGGGATGTCTTTGGGGCTGTCACCATCTCATCCTTCCCTTTGCTCCTTTAATTTGGTAATCTTTCAATAAAATGCTGATGTTTCCAGAATTGGTGCACCTGATGTATCTCTGAAGTTCATTTAGTTTTGGTTATATTCCCTTTTTTTTTCCTTGTCTGTTAGTTTTATGCCTCATACAAAAAGTGAGTGATCTTATTACTTGCTCTCTGCTCTATCCGGTAATCCTTATATTAGAAGCAGAGCCAAGTAAAAGGTTGATACTTGGGTGAAATATGTCGTGCTTTGACAGCCAGAATGTACCCCCTAGGTTTGGCAGGAAGGAGTATAATGAGATTGGATGACGGCATGTGCCTGGAAAGCAGCATGTCTTTCTTGTCCAGATTGTATCTTATGGAATGGCAAGTCCCCACTCCTCCCAGGGAGCCTTCTCTCAGCCCTGCATTTTCACCTCCCTGGGAGATGTCCCCATGAATGCTTCACAGACACCTACAACGCAGCATTCCCCTTGTGTGTCCTCATCTTTGACAGGGTGGGACCATTCACCTTAGGGGCCCAAACTAGGAACTTGAGCATTATTTTCAACTTCTATATCTGTACGTCTCAGATCCAATTAAGTGTCGTGTCCTTTGTGGCTCAGTTGTTCCCAAACCTGTCTGTACATAAGAATCACCTCGGGGTCTTTAAAAAAGCAAATTAAGGGGCCTTCCCCAGACTTACTAATAACTTAGATCTCCAGAGTTGGCAACCACAATTCCAGTATTTTTTAAATACAGGATCCTTGGGCTCTTTGTGATTCTATCTATACTCGGGTTTAAGAAGTTGAGGATTCATGGCTGCGAACTATACATATGAAATGTGACTCCTCATTCCTTTCTTTTTATCCTGACTGCATTGTCGGGATTCAAGCCTCATCATCTCTCACCTCTCCTGTCCCTCCCTCGCCAGTGTCTGTGTCTCCAGTCCCTCTCCCTAGTGCTGGGATTGTCCCAGCTTAAAGCCACAGCGACTGCCTGCTGGGAAAGCCTAAACTCCTTCAGATGATAGTTACGCTCTTACAGTTCGGCCCCAACCCTTCTGGCCTCACTTCTCACCACTCCCCCATGCATCCTGTGCTATAGCATTTCATACTAGAATGCTATTTCTGACAACTTTAAACATACCATATACTTCTGTGTTTCTTTTCCTTTGCATATGCTGTTCCTCTGCCTGGAATGCTCTTACCCCCACCCCCATTTCCTCCAGCCACTGTCAAACTCCTGCTCAATCTTTAAGCTCCGGGTCAACTGACACCTACTCAGTGAAACACCGCCCCCACCCCCCACCCCAGGTTTCCTAATTTGAATGACTTGCTCCTTCTTTTATGATCTTGGTTTTATGATCTTCACATCTCAGTTACAGTATATACCAGTCTGCTTTATTTTAGTTATTGTGTCTTGTGAGTTGGACAGGAGCAAGGTTGATGCTTAGACCTTTATATCTCATATGACCTTACACAGCCCTTCACATGCAGTAAATATTTGTTGAATGGATGGTGTTCTAAGACATCAAGATGTCTAGGATGAATTGATAATATCAGCTCTTGCCTTTCTTCATTGCAGTGTCTATTCAGGTCACCAGTCCATCTTAATTCCTCCTATGGAGTTAGAAAACAACCTTTTCCTCTGGCTCTCCACTGTCAACCAGTACAAAATAAGGGACACTTTTTGCTCCTATTCAGTAATGGAGCTCTGCACCAAAGGGCTTGGAAACCAAGTGGAGGTGCTAAAGGTAAGAGGCAACCACACAAGTACCTGGTCCCAAGGGCCCTGAAAGAAACGGGCCACGCATGACGAGACCCGAGCCAGGCCTGCCAGGCCTATCTGCCTGCCTTTTTCTAGCCGGCCAACATTTTGTAAAACCTCAGGAATTTTATTGCTTCCACTTTCTAATTTAATGCGCTCTTTCAAAGCTGGATCTGAGTCTTACTTTGTGGAGAGGAAGGTGAAACTAGTCGGGAGGCTGAATGGAAGTGACTTCATGGAAAGATGAAAGAGAACCATGACCCCCAGTAGGATTTTTTTCCGAGAAAATTTGCAGCCCCAGAGTAGTGGAGATTGGGGTGTGCCCCAAAGATCAGGGGAGCTCATTCGTGTGTGTACCCAGGGATAATGTGTCTGACTGGCGTATGAGAGAAGTCAGAGGACACGGATTCTCTTTAATAGAAAATTATGTGGATGTTAAGAAACAAAACAGAAGAGCATAGGGGAAGGGAGAGAAAAATAAAACAAGACGAAACCAGAGAGGGAGACAAACCGTAATAGACTCTTAGTCATAGGAAACAAGCTGCGGGCTGCGGGCTGCGGGCTGCAGGCTGCTGGGGCGGAGGGGCCGGGGGCCGGGGAACTGGGGGGGTGGGCGTTCCGGAGGGCACGTGGTGAGCGCTGGATGTCACCAGGGACTGATGAGTCACCGACCTCTACCTCTGAAACCAGTAATACACTATATGTTAACTGACCTTAAATAAGAATAAGTAAATACATAAAAGTAGAGGATTGACCCTAAGAAGGGTAACAAGAAACAGGACTCGGTCTCTAGAGTGCTGGGTTTCGTGTTCTCTCAGTCCCTTCTCTCCATTTTGAAATAGGAAGACATCCAAAGCACAGAAGTGGGGAGTTATAAAAATGGACTGCTGAAGAATCTAAGATTTTTAGATAAAAGAGGAAAGAAATAGAGAATGAACAGATGCACCAGTGGGTAGTGATGTTAGTGGAGTGCCTTGGCATTTCCGAAAACTTTGGTCTTTTCCCTGGGTGTCGAGATGAGAATACCCAGTTCCTTGGCTCTTCCTGACCAAAGGGATAGAACAGTGGCCCTCCTGTTCGGTTCTTTTTCTGTTCCTACTAACTTCCGCTCCTGGGCCGTTGGTGTCTTACAGACCAGAGGAATCAACCTCTCCTGCATCCGGACGTGTGTGGTGGTGGCTGAGGAGCGACCCCGCATTGCCCTCCAGCAGTCCTTCTCCAAGCTCTTCAAAGACATTGGGCTGTCCCCTCGGGCTGTGAGCACTACTTTTGGATCAAGAGTCAATGTAGCGATATGTTTACAGGTGACTGTCAGGATATCTTGCTTGATAATGAATGGAAGCGGAGTGTGTGGTGCTCCACAGCAGAGGCTGCAAAGCTAGGCAGCCTGGCAGGAGCCCAGCTCCACTTACTTGCTCTGGGACTGCGGGCTCTTCGTTCGAATTTCACAGTGCCTCATTTTGCTCGTCTGTAGGATGAAGATAATAGAATTGTTCTTCACAGGGTCATTCTGTAGAATCACTGAGTTACTAGGTACACACGCTTGGAGCCACACCCAGCAGATGAGCCCCCATTGAAATGTTTGCTCTAGTAGTTTAATGGTACATGATGATGAACCAAGGTTTTTGAGTCCTGTTTGAATTTTTTTAGTGTCTTACCTTCTGTTTTTCTGTCTCCTCCTTTTTTTTTTTTTTTTTAAACAGAGGAAACACAAATAAAGCCTGTATTCTTTTCTGCAGCCAGATGGCAACTTTGCCATGTTATATTGTTGGTGGGTAAATAATAGAAAAGAACTAAGTTCTGATTTTAGGGAGCTGGGGGGCTAATACAGTAAATATAGGTAGGGACAAGAGAGAGAGTAAAAGAAGCTGGCATACATGGATGGGGACTTTCAGGGCTTCTGTGACTGTGGGCAAAGGACGTTCAGGTAGCATCATGATGATTTAACCTTGGAGCCCCATCACAGGCTCCTTACTGTCTGCTTAGGGCAGTGTTGGTTTTGAAAATCCCGTGGATGCTGGCCTGTCTCATCTGTGCCTTGAGTCCAGGGACGAGAACCCTCCTCAGCCTGGTAACCTTTCGGGGCTGCTCCAGCCCCTGTGACTAGGCCCCTGGCCTCCTCTCCCAGGGGAGGGAGGAAAAGAAACGTGAGGCCAGGAGTCCCTTTCAGGTGCTGACTGCAACCCTGCCTCATCTGGCTGAGGAGAGGGTGAGCTTTCTGACCAGAGTTTGGATTTTTCATGTATATGGCTAAATTATCTATTTCTTGATTTGAGAATGTGAAATATGGAAACACAGTTCATTTACATTTTAAATAAACAATGCACTGATTTCTTTTTCTTTAGGGAACCTCAGGGCCTGATCCAACTACTGTGTATGTAGATCTGAAATCATTGAGGCATGACAGGTACAGTAGATTTATTATGCTCATTCCCTATTTGAGTTTCTAAGCATAAAAAATTCTGAGCCCCAAGAAAGCTGGCTCTCTCCCTCATTCCTTTTGTTTGTATCTTCCAGGGAGGGATGGGAAGAGGAAAGGAATTTGTTTTTATTAATACCTGATAAGATTTATGTTTGTAAGAAGAAAGCTCTAATTCTCAGAGTTGCTGCGCTCTTCTTTAATATTAAAATGTAATACTTAGTTCCTGCCTGTGTAAAACTATTTTGTGACATCTGATATAAAGTGAACTAAAATGGATAGACTCTTTCCTCTGGGAGTTTAAAAATAAAAGATGGAACAGACAAAATAAATGAGGCAGAGTAGGGTTTTTGAAACAACACTTTATCTAAACCCCAGGAATAAAAGCCCTCCTCCTCATCAACTAACAGGGGAATTTTAGCTATGTCCCAAGGTGAGTGCCTGGCCCTAGGGCTCTGGGACCTTTGCCCAGGTCCCACCGACCTTGGCCGTGTTCACTGATGTGCCCCGGGGCACTGACCCAGCCTGCACAGGTAGAGCATCTCTCTAGGACAGTGGTTTTCAGTGGGGAGAATTTGCCCTCCAGAGGACATTTGACGATGTCCATAGACGGTTTTGCTTGTTACAACAAGAGGGTTGCTGCTGACATCTAGTGGGTAGAGGCCTGGGATGTTGATAAACATCCTACAATGCACAGGATAGATAGCCCCTCGTAAAAAATCATAAAAGAACATTATCTGACCCAAAATGTCAGTAGTGCCAAGTTTGAGAAACTCTGCTCTAGCATGAGAAGGAGAGACAAAATAAAGGGCTCGGGAGGGCAGTATATAGCTGTAGTAGATGTGGTGCAGCCAGTGTTTCAAATATATATATATATGTATGTATGTATGTATGTATGTACATATGCATACAGTAAATATTGTTCTTCTCCAGGGTTCGTCTTGTGGAACGGGGTGCCCCCCAGAGTTTGCTTCTCTCAGAGTCTGGAAAGGTAATTTGTTAACCATTGTAAGTTGGTCTACCTGGGAAATGGTTCATTTTATTTGTTTTTATTTTTTTATTTTTTATTTTTTAATTGGTTCCTTTTAAAGAAACTTGAAGCCATGTAACATATGAGTACCCAGGTGGCAAGCCTTATTTGAAATCTGGAGATAATTCAACAATTTCACCTTAGCTAATACTTTCAAATGCATATGGGTACATAGATAAGAATTGTAGATTTGGACTTTCTTAATTTCCACAGATTCTTTTTAAAAATGCAACTGACGTGTTATTCTTATTTGACAAATCAGCAAAATTCAGTGTTCATTATATTCAAGGTGAAGTGAACAGCACTTAGAGCCAATTCTATCTTTATAAATGTTACAGGGAGAAAAATAGGGTGGCAGTGGAGAGGTGTGGTTGAAGATCAGGGAGGGCATGCATGTGTTTAAAGCTGAAAGAGAAACCAAAATGGGGAAGGGCCTAGAGATATATAGAGTGTGTGTCTATGGGGATAAGATTTCTTAGATTAGAATGAGGCTTTAAAATGTTCAAGAAGAGGGGCGCCTGGGTGGCCCGGTTGTTAAGCATCTAACTTCGGCTCAGGTCATGATCCTGGGGTCCTGGGATCGAGTCCCGCATCGGGCTCCCTGCTCGGTGGGGAGTCTGCTTCTCCCTCTGACCCTCCCCCCTCTCATGTGCGCTCTCTCTCTCTCTCTCATTCTCTCTGTCTCAAATAAATAAATAAAATCTTTTAAAAAATATTAAAAAATAAAATAAAATATTCAAGAAGAGACACAGTTACTGTCTTAGTCCCGTTGGGCTGCTATCACAGAATACCATAGACCGGGTGGCTTATAAATAACAGAAGCTTACTTCTCACGGTTCCGGGGGCTGGAAAGTCCAAGATCATGGCACCAGCAGATTCTGGTGAAGAATTTTTGGTTCACAGATGGCCGTCCTATTGCTGTATTCTCACATGGTAGAAGGCCCCTGCTCCTAATACCATCATATCGGGGATTTAGGTAGATTACATACAACATACGAATTTTGGAGAGACACAACCTCAAGTCTGTAGCAGTTGTGAACATTTACTAAGGGTGATAGAACGTCAGCATAAGCTGGCGAGTTTCTCATTCTTTTGCAGAGATAGCAGTGATGCCTCAGAATTCCTTCTAGTAATTCTGAAGGGCATAGGGGAAAATTATACAGAAAAAAGGGGATCCTACCTAACCTATCAAGCAGTAGACCAAGTCCATGGAGCACTTACTCCAGTCCCTCTCTTCCATTTAAACTCCTTGAAGTGGAGTTGGGTTGATCGTCCTACCACGTTGTCAGAGCTCCATCTGCCTCAGCTCGTGCTTGGGCGCTTCAGAAGCTTTTAGTGCAGTGCCTGACCCAGACCAGTGAGAACGGTCTTTTCTCTTCCTTCCTTGAGGTCTCAGATGTATGAGCCTAGATCACCGTTGTAGTGCTTCTCAGCTAACCTCATACTCCGGAAACCCACGATGGAGAAGGAGGTTGAAGGGACAGTGTATGGGTAACCAGAGAAGCCGTGAGCCGTTCTTACGGCCAGCACCTGTTCTTCCTTTTCTCTCCTGAGGGAGATCCCGAGCGTGTGATACCTTTCATGATCCCAGGGGCAGGACCCATTCTCCTGCAAAGCCACCACCGTCCTCTCTTACTCTTCAAGTTCCTCTCACAAGCCCTTGCTGAAGACAGGAGCAGAACCTCTCACACGATCCCTCCCTGCTGCCCTTTCTGCTTTAAGGGGTTTTCCTGCCATCACTCCAGTGAACAGGATAGATCATGAGAAAGGACAGGTCACATTACAGATTCCTACTGTTATGATTCTGGGCTGCAGTTCCTCATCCCTTTGAAGGGAAGGTAGACTGGTTGGTTCCCTGGTTTATTTTTGAGGATGAACCTTATTATACCTCTGGTCTCCACTGAGGACAATGCAGTGAGCACCACATCAGTTAGCTCCTGCCTTTGTGCACTCGCTCGCCTCACTAAAGGAGGGGTGGCAGGTGACTGCATTTCTGAGGGATCGTTAGAGTTGATTGAGTCTTTGTGTTTTCCCTTTGATGCTCAGATTTTACCTGGAGTGAAAGTGGTTATTGTTAATCCCGAGACCAAAGGGCCTGTTGGAGACTCTCATCTTGGAGAGGTATGTATAATTTTTAATCTTTACTCTGAAAAGTTGGCAGTAAAGACTTTAGGGTTCACATTCGAGAAGTCAGTGAAACTGTGGATTTAGCTTTTCCCCCATTGTGAATTTTCATCTTTTTTTTAAAAGAGTTTTAATCTGGGCCTCCTGGGTGGCTCAGTCGTTAAGCATCTGCCTTTTGCTCAGGTCACAATCTCAGGGTCCTGGGATTGAGCCCTGCGTTGGGCTCCCTGCTCGGCGGGGAGCCTGCTTCTCCCTCTCTCTCTGCCTGCCGCTCCCCCTGCCTGTGCGTGCTCGCTCCGTCAAATAAATTTAAAACAAAACAAAAAAAGAGTTTTAATCTTTCTCTGTAAGGCTCAAGACTGAAAAGAGGGAGATTGACACCAGGATGGAGGGAAGATTTCGGCACCCAGACTAGAACTAGTCCCAGATTGGTCCACTGACATTCCCTTAGTTGAAAAGGAAAATGGGCAAATCCTGTTTCCACCTGTTAAGGGGTGGAACTGAAAGGAGCCACAAATACTAAATTTTTTAAATTCATGGAAATTTTATATTCTTATTCTAAAATGTGTCCATCTTTGTATTAGTATCAAGATTTTTTTTTTAAAAGATTTTTAAAAAGACTTAATTTTTCTTACCTCAAATATTTGAGGAGCACTGATGTTTCAGCCCGTAGTTTACCGGGAGCAGAGTTGTAGGTACAGGAGCCAAATGACCTGCGCTCTGCCACTTCCCAGCCTCTAACTATTGAGCGAGTTACTCACTTTCTCTGGGCCTCAGTTTTCTCATCCATAAATAATAATTGCACCCACCTAATTTCACCTAATGAAATTGTGCGACAGTTGGGGTGCCTGGGTGGCTCAGTCATTAAGCATCTGCCTTCGGCTCCGGTAACGATCCTAGGGTCCTGGGATCGAGCCCCCAATCAGGGTCCCTGCTCCGCGGGAAGCCTGCTTCTCCCTCTCCCACTCCTCCTGCTTGTGTTCCCTCTCTCGCCGTGTCTCTCTCTGTCAAATAAATAAAATCTTTAAAAAAGAAAAAGAAATTGTGTGACAGCTAACTACATTAATACCTGTATGTGTAATGCACGTGCAACAGTGACCGTCACGTAACGAGTTTGCAATAAATACTGGTGTTATTACCATTGTTAGCTACTGCTATGCTGACAGTGCGAATTCAAATACCCCGTAGTGTTTTCCTGAGGGCTTTATACAGAAGCACAGAAGTGATCCCTTGATGCATTTGCAGGGCTCTGGAAGGGGCTGAGGAATAAGCCAGGGAGGCGGTGTAGCATCATGGTTAAGAGCATGGGCTCTGCAGCTCCGCAGGCTTGGGCGTGAGTCCTAGTTTCTCCGTCTTAGACGGGTTACTTAACTCCTTGTTTTTTCATCTGTAAAATGGGAATAACAATAGTACAGAACTGTATTGTCACATATGTTGGGATTGATGGGGATAAGACATATAAAGTACTTACGTCTCTGTTTAGCACATGGGAAACACTTGATAAATGTCAACTGCCTTTCTTAGTGTGTTACTGTTGTTACTCTAACAATGAGAGGTAAAAAATAATAATAATCCGTCCAAAGAGAATTGAATTGTTAGAGTTCTATGTCCCTGCTGAAATGTGACCGGTGCCCTTTTCTTGTAGATTTGGGTGAACAGTCCCCACACAGCCAGTGGCTATTACACCATCTATGACAGTGAGACCCTTCAAGCTGATCATTTCAACACTCGCCTCAGCTTTGGGGATGCCGCGCAGACGCTCTGGGCGCGGACAGGATACCTTGGATTTGTCCGCCGGACTGAGCTCACAGCGGCCACTGGAGGTAGCTTCCTCACCAGAGCTTTCCCTTCAGCCTGCTTTGTTTTGCAGCCCGAAGCCCCGGCTCGCCTTCCTCGGCCGGCCTTTGCGTTGTCCAGTGTGTGTGTATTTAGTTATTCCCTGCTGTGATTCTTGGACCCATATATGAATTTATATTCATTTGAAGCAAGACTTTGCCCCATGAGGAGTAACTAGGATGCAGGCACCCGGGGTACCACGTCAGCATCTCTGAACTGTGCGTGAGCATGGCCGGCAGTCATAGAGACGTGTCTGATGCTGACTGTGCCCCTGGCTGACTCCAACCGCTGCACAGGCTCCTAGGATGGGTGTTTCCTCTGTCTAACGGGTGTTAGATATGTGACTGCTGGGCAGGGCTCTGGTGTGAGCGGTCCCCCCCATTACCCTCTGCTCAGTTGACTGTCATCATGGCTTCACTGCTGCCTGACTTCAACTTTTCTTCCTCATGGCATTAATGGCCGTGTTAAAATACCCAGGAGTAGCTGTATCATCACTTCAAGAACAGATACAGGTAACTCACTGGACTTTAAAGGCCTGAATTAGAGCCGAGTCATTTCTCCTAAGCTCCTTGAGTCTGTTCCATAGTGACCAGCGTCCATAGTTTCTCCATGTTTCACGGGGAGGCAGGATAACATACTGGGGAAGAGGGAGGTATCCCTCACCAGGTGCCCTGGTTTTGAAGCCTACTTCTGCCATTTGCTTTGTGACCTTGAGCAATCACTGAGCCTCTCAGTTTCCTACCGGGACAGTGGGAATGATAATGTTTCCTGGCTTATGGGAATGATGTGAGATTACCTGCTGTGTTTCTGTTGTGTTCGTTATTATAGTCTTTATGAGCTCTTCTTATATGGTGGGAATCTGCTGGACCTCCTCATCCTTCTCTCTCCAACAGCTTCTAGCACTCTGTTTTGCTCAATTTTTCAGAAATTTACCCTTTCCTGAAAATACTGTATTCAGTAGACCTAGCAAAATCATCTCTTTCTTCAAAATGCCGTACCTATGTAGACATAAACCACATATGTAGCCTTACGTATGGGGTGTGTGCATGCAATTAAAACAAAAAAGATTTCTGCCATGTTCTAGCTGGATTACAAGCCTATTAATAACCAGGACTAATCTCTCCCTATTCTGTAATCCTACTCCTGAAATCTGGACTCCTTGCAGATGTCTAGGAACGACACATGCTCATTTCTTCTCCCTCTCAAATCCACTCTCCCCGCTCCACCCCTCCCCCAGCTGTCATCTCGCTAATTCCTATTTATCCGTAAAAGCCTAGGCTGGTTTTGGCTTTTCTTTCCCTGAACCCTTGAACTGAGCACGGGGAGTGTCCTCCGCTCGCCTCACACACAACCTCGTGCGCACTCCTAGCACGGGGCTTACCGTGTCACAGTGGAGCACCTGTTGTGTGTCTCTCTCTCCCGCTAGACAGTAAGTGTCTTCAGAGCGGGACTCGTGTTTTGTCATCTTCTCAGCACTGGACACAATTCCTGGGACATAGTAGTAATAATAATCATCATCAGCATAGCTAATTCTTTTTTAGCACTTACAATGTACCAGGCATCATGTTAACTCCCTCACCTGGATTATCTCATGTAATACGCCCAGCAGCCATGTATTGTTCTCCCTGTCTCACAGAGGGGGAAGCAGGACTCGGAGACTTAAGTAATTGGCTCAAGGTTACACAGCTGGCGAGTGGTGGGGTCAAGTGACGTGGCAGGCAGTCTGACCTGGTGCTCTTCACTCCAACATTGTATTGCGCTCATTATGTCTGATGAACCAGATTTCTCTTTTTCTTTCTGTCAGAGCGTCACGATGCATTATATGTGGTGGGAGCTCTGGATGAAACGCTGGAGCTGAGAGGATTACGATACCACCCGATCGATATTGAGACCTCAGTGTCCCGGATCCACAGGAGCATTGCTGAATGGTAAATGCCCCCACACAGAATGGGTTTCCTGCCCCAGCTGTAGTGTAGTGTCAGTTAAAACTGAGCTAAGTCGTCAGCCCTCCCTACCAAATACCCCCTACAGACCTAGAACTCCAAGGGGAGTAAGAAAGCAAATGGACTGGTTCTTTCTTGTCGTGATTTGCCGTCTGCTGTGGCAGAGGAGGCCGTGGAGACGCTAAGACAGGCTCCATGGAACCACCGTGGAGTCGGGTACTGATAGGTTCTTACCGTTGGAAGACGTCTGACCAGCTTGTCTCTAGAAAGTCGGTGCACTGTGGTGGAAAGAACCATGACTTGAAGTTCAAAAGACCCAACTCCGAAGGCCCAGCTCTCCCACATAGGCAGCTTTTCTCATGTAAAATACTTTCTCTGCTATTTCCTAATTATGGGGAAGATCAAATGGGAATGTGCTTCGCAAACTGTCAGATGGTAAGCAGATGAAAAAGGTCCTTATTACCTCCTCCAGCTTCCCTCTCAGTGTAGGAATTCGCTCCACATTATCCCTGATAAAGAAACATCCAGCCTCACACTGACTAAAAATTCCTTAAAATTAAAACTCGATAGTTTTTACCTAGTGGCTTTCATGCTGGATTCTTGACAATACAGAATCCACCCAGTTTTTTTTCTGCATTTTTAATGCAGTACGTCCTTCCCTGGTGGTTGTTTTTTCTTTTCTTTTCTTTTGTTTTTTTAACCCATGCTAAATAGCCACAATTCTTTCCATGGTTGCTCATGCTTTCTAGATGCTCCTTTGTCAGCGTCTTTTTTTTTTTAAGATTTTATTTATTTATTCGACAGAGAACGTGAGAGAGTACAAGCAGGGGGGAGTAGTAGGGAGAGAGAGAGAGAGAGAGAAGCAGGCTTCCCACTGAGCAGGGAGCCTGACGCAGGGCTCGATCCCAGGACCCTGAGATCATAACCTGAGCCGAAGGCAGACAGTTAACCATCTGAGCCACCCAGGTGCCCCTTGTCAGCATCTTCATCTCACTTTGGTCAGAGTCTCTCCCCAGACCCAAACAATGCCCATGAATTATAAGAATAATACAGAGAAGTCAGGTGCCATGGCTACCCTCTAGTTTTAGACCTTTGACTTTTGGGTTTTTTTTAGACCTTTGACTTTTTATGCAACCAAGTATTGTGTACATTTTCTTTTTTAATGATTGGAATCTGTTTTTTATTTTTATTTATTTATTTATTTATTTTTAAAGATTTTATTCATTTATTTGAGAGAGAGAGAATGAGAGATAGAGAGCATGAGAGGGAAGAGGGTCAGAGGGAGAAGCAGACTCCCTGCCGAGCAGGGAGCCCGATGCGGGACTCGATCCCGGGACTCCAGGATCATGACCTGAGCCGAAGGCAGTCGCCTAACCAACTGAGCCACCCAGGCGCCCTTGGAATCTGTTTTTTAAAGCTATTTAACACTTCATATCACAGGTCAGGTCATGCCTTCTAACCCAGCAGTCCCACTCCGCGTAAGGCAACTCTCTACCTTCTGTCACTTTCATGGCCCGATGGGAGAGATACCTGTATGGGGCACTAAGCACAGAGGAGGAGAGGTCCACTCCCTTCCTGTTGGGCTCAGAATATTATCTTTGTCAAAGCTCTTCAGTTGCAAATAATAGAAACTCCCTTCAAAAAAAACTTAAGCAAAAGAGAAAGTTAATGAAAAGAATACCTGGCTACCTCTGAGGTTCCTTAGAGTCTGTCTGGATCTCCAGAAAGGTAGAAGTAAGGGATGGGAAGGCCATCAGGAACCACTGTCCTCTCACTTTCTAGAGCCGTAGGGGCATCCACTTCATTCTTTCTCTCGTCCCGGAAGAGCCATTCTCTGTGCTGCTCTGGATGCCCGGCTACCCCAGAACTTTCACATGTGCTTAGTTCACATGACCAGCTAACAACTTTCAACCCCATTGCCAAACCCCCGAGAGACTGTAGATGGCTCAGCTAATCAGCTGTGATCACAGGGGCAAGGTCATGGCAGACATGGCTGCTAGCCTTCTGGTTGGATCCGAGAGAGAAGACAGTTGTCAGGGAAATTGGGATAAGTCTTGAGCAGATACTATGAAAGATGCCTGGTAAACGTAATGACGATGTTAACTGAATGTCATTGAAATTTCAGTGCCGTGTTCACATGGACCAACTTGCTTGTGGTGGTTGTGGAACTGTGTGGCTCTGAACAGGAAGCCCTCGATCTGGTCCCTTTAGTGACGAACGTGGTCCTGGAAGAGCATTACCTCATTGTTGGCGTCGTGGTGGTGGTGGACCCAGGTGTTATCCCCATCAACTCCAGAGGAGAGAAGCAGAGGATGCACCTCCGTGACAGCTTCCTGGCTGACCAGTTAGACCCCATCTATGTGGCTTATAACATGTAACCAGCCTTGTGGGGATCACAGGGGGGCCATCCTGAAAAACCACAAGGACCAAAGACAGTGACTAGGAGTAAGCTTTCAAATGATGTGAAATAAGCTGAGATGGTTACATTATATCCTTCATCTCATCCTGTGGGATTCTACAATCACAGGACACACAGGAAAGGGGAATCGTACGGTAGCAAATGAAAAAAATGTTAACAGTCCATTAGTCATGAGCTTTGACATAGCGTGAGCAGCACGTTACTAAAGCGATTCCATGCATGTTGCATTTTTTTCATCTGTTGTATATACTTGTATTTTTATCTAATGCTGTTTTAGAATTTTGTAAGGGAGTTTAATGAATTCACATGAAGGGGGTAGTCGGGAGTTCTCCAGTTCCCCGCTCTGTACTGTATTCTGCCGTTTTACCATAGCCGGACTTTCTGCAGGTTTGTTGACGTGGAACTGCTCAGCTTATTTTCTGCTGACCCATAAGCAAATCAAATAACCCACTGAATAGGAGAGTTACTTTATATAATTCTTGAGAGTAAAACATTTTGACCAGTGTTTTAAACGTGTAAATAAGAATATACACAGTTCAGCTAAACAATTGAAGAATTGGCGTGTGTAGTCGTGGCAACTAAAGTAGAAGCATTTCTACTTTGTGAGAATTTCAATATTCTCTTAATGCAGTGTAATTGAATAGGTAACTAAAAAGTGCAAATTGTTTGCAGGTTTCGCTGCACATTGTACTATGTCTCTGTTGGCTGATGTATTTTATAAACGAAAGCTGCCTCTGTTTTTCAAGCTTGCATTCCCAGAATCAGCTTAAGCTTTTAAGAATTCAGCCTGTTTCTACAAGCTGAAAAATCTCAGTTTAAAAATCAAACTGTTATGAAAAGGCTAAGCTTCATTAGATCCCACCCTATCCTAAGAAACCACAAGAACTCACTCCGGCCCCCAGTGTTGAAACTGTGTTTCAGATTTAGAGTGACTACATAAGATTTTAGGATTTCCTCTTTTTCCAGGCCTATTGTCAACTTCGTCTCCAGTTTATCCATATAGCTTCTCTTCGGAAAACTGAAGAGTGTCCTCTGTTCTTCCAGTTCATGAGGGCAGGGATTTTAGGAACAAGAATGACAGGCTGGGAAGGCAGTGGGATCAGCAGTCACGGGAAACCATAAAGGTGACATAACTACAGATCTCAAAACTGACCGATTTGGGTTGCCAAAATAATGAGGCTTATGCTGAAATAGGGGAAGTCTGATGTATGCAAGAAACTCCTTTGAAATAACTGTGGTGCCCAGGCCAAGTGGACTGAGCGTGGGACTGAGTTTGGCCTCTGGCTCGGTTTCCTTTCTTTGGTCTGATTACTTCATGTATTTGAATATAGTTGAATTTTATTATTTTTTTCTTACAGAAATATTTTTAAAAATTAAAAAAAAAAAAAAGAAAAGCTCCAAGTGAACAGAGTTAACTTGTTATATCAGAATGGACCCACTCTGGTCTATTGTGTAAATATTTATTTAGACTATTTTAATAATACATATTATTTACCCCGCTGTAACATCATGTAAACTAAATATGTTTTTAAACAATTTTTAAGACTTGTAATTACCCTGAAAATAAGGTTTATAATGCAAAGCCCAGACGCTTCGTCACTCTCGGGGGCTGCCCTTCAGTCTTGTGGCTCCAAGCCACTTTCTTGCCTCCCTTTTCCATAAGCCTCTTTTCCTCCCAGTTTTTTCTCTGCTGAGGGCAGACCTCAAGACATTTTCCAGTTCCAGATCTCTTTTTTTTACATTTTGGATGAAATTAATTTACACATGATGGGAGAGGTTCTAAGGTGTACAGAAAAAAAGCACTTACATTGGGGCAGGAAATCCCAGTGACTAGCTACGGTTCAGTTTGCAGAAAGAACAGCCTGCTTATTTGGAAAGTAATTGTCTTACAATAGTTTTTAATGATTCACTAAACAAAGTAAGGGATCCTGAGGATTAAATAGTTCTATCTCCATAATCCACGAGTTCTAAGAAAAAAATATAGGCAGAGTCTTATCCTATGGGTTGCTTCGAAAATTCTTACTACACAAGTTAGGGTGTCTGCTAGAAACATAATGTGAGCCACATCGGTCATCTTAAATTTTCTAGTAACCACATTTGCAAAAGTAAAAAGAAACCAGTGAAATTGACTTTAATATCTTTTATTTAACCCAGTATATCAAAAATACTATAATTTCCATGTGGAATCAATATGAAAAGGGATTGAGATATTTTCTTTTTTTCATATTAAATCTTTGAAATCCAGTGTTTATTAAGCACATTTCAGTTCGGACTACCCGTATTTCAAGTTTTCAGTAGCCACATGTGGCTAGTAGCTACCATATTGGGCAGAGGTGATGTGTACTCATTCTTTCAAATTAAGATACTCCATTAATCTCAGAGTATGGTCAACTCCCAGTTACTTAGGGTCTGATTATCTGGGTTTGTAGTTCCTCAGGCCTCTGATTTATCTTTAGTTTTTGCTTTCTACCTTTTGGCTGCTTTCTTGATCTTTTGCGTATTCCCCAAAGCCAGAATATGCTAGTGGAGGAAAGAAAGCTGAGCTATGGCCTCGGGACCTTCTCAGTAACTGTGGTAAAGGATCCTCTGGAAGGAGAAGAGAGTCCAGTCGTTAGCCTGTGGGTGTTTGAGGGGTCGTCTGTAGTTTTAATGCCTAGTCTGTTACAGACTTGGGTAAGAAAACTTTCTCTTGATGACACAGTGCTCTTGCCCTTTCCGCGTTAAGTAGAACCTTTGTGGTAGAATGGACTCTTAGGATAGACCCAAAAGGCCATTACCGATAGAAACAGCCTAGCCAAAGCTCTGGAACACATTCTGTCTGGGTTTTTATTTTATGCCTGTGAAAAAGACGAGATTAATAGCAAGCCCCCATTTCAGTTAAGAGAAATCCTTTCATCTAACAGCTTTTGAACCTCTTTCTGCCTCTCAGCAGAATTGAGGTAGATCAGGAAGGGGCTGCCTCAGGAAAATTCCTAAGCCCAAGGGATTTTTAGAGCTGCACAAGTGTCATCTCCTGCATCAGTGAGACCCTGGGAATGACCGGCATGCTAACGGGCATCGGTGTGAATCCACAGCCTTTATTTACTTGCTGCCTCAGAAAGGGGGCCCGGTCCAGACCACCGCCACCATCAAGCCCTTTCCTCACGGAAGTTGTGCTGCCTCGGGCTGTTTAGGGACCATTGCCTGTCTGTTGGTAATATAAGTGTGTCTCCTTTCTTTAGTCCCTGGGCAGTGCTTGCTTAATGCTTTTGTTGAATCAACAAAGGGCCTGAGGCCTTAGGTTTTTTTGTTAAGGTCTCCGCCCCAGGCATGGTGCTCAATATCTTGGCCAAATAAATTACTTTCCTTGAATATCCAGCAATCTTTTAGACTAAAGCAATGAGGAGTTATCACCTCACCCTCAAACTCCAACATGACTTATGCCTTAGTGTTGTTTTTGTTGTCTGCTTTGATGTAAAAGCAAGAGTATTTGGAGCAAGAAGCTGCAGTACTCCAAATACACAATAGGCCTTTTCTTTATCATTCATAAAACATTTCTGGTCTAGGTATATGTAGATGGGCCATGTTATTTGTCCACAGGAAGAGTGTGTAAAGATATAAGAATAATTTTTTAGTCCTAAATGATGTTTTGTTTACTTTCTGTCAAGATATTTACCAGTGTCAAATTCAGACTATAGTACTGTGTAATTATGTATAAAGTTTTTTTATTTATTTGAAATTAGACTAGATATACATTTTTAAATTTAACATCTGGCTGGACAGTGTTCTATTAACTCATTTGAATGTGTTTCCTTTGTCTTGTGTTAATAAATATTGATGCCTGATTGTGTTTAATGCTTCACACATTGGGAAGATTGATAAATTGGAACTGATAAATTTTAAATTTAACCTCAGATGGTAAGAAAGACCTAAAGATAGCTAGAGTGGTCTAAGGAAAATGAACACGGAGATCCAAAGTTACAGTAAATCTGTGCTGTAACAGGAAGACAAATCAAGGAACACAAGAGGATCATTTTGAAAACTAAGAAGCCTTTGTCAGGAACAATTAAAGTTTAGGTTTCCTCCTAGCCACGTGGCATGTGGTAGTTTTAAATTATGAATCATAGATTATTTTTTTTAAGATTTTATTTATTTATTTATTTATTTATTTATTTGAGAGAGAGAGACAGAGAAACAGCATGAGAGGGGATAGGGTCAGAGGGAGAAGCAGGCTCCCTGCTGAGCCGGGAGCCCGATGTGGGACTCGATCCCAGGACTCCGGGATCATGACCTGGGCCGAAGGCAGTCGCTTAACCACTGAGCCACCCAGGCGCTCCATAAATTTTATTTTTTTTCTAATCTGTGGTTGGACTGGATTTCAGCCTTCACTACAGTGATGTCATTTGTTCTTCATGTCTTGGTTTGAACTTAATGCAAGCCCATCAAATTGTGCATGTTCTCCAACACTAAAACCGGTCCTTGAACTATTACTGTCCAACCTATTTAGGCAGCTGAGAACATTTTTTTCACCTAACATACATTTATTGAATGTCTACCCATTAGGCCCAAGACACTGCAACAGAACTGAAGCTAAAGAGAGAAAATTAAGTCACTGCTTGCAAGGAGATCCAGGAAAACAGTACAGTATATTAAGGGTTATGAGTAGGGGTGGACAGTGGCAGCAGGTAGGACAGGCACCCAATCCAATGATGAGAGGGAATAATGACTACTTGCTGGAGGAGGTGACATCAGAACTGAGTTGTGTTTTTAAAGATTTTATTTATCTGAGAGAGAGCACGAGCCGGCGAGGGACAGAGGGAGAGGGAGAGGGAGAAGCAGACTCCCCGCTGAGCAGGGGGCCCCATGTGCGACTCGATCCCAGGACCCTGGGATCATGACCTGAGCCGGAGGCAGACGCTTAACTGACTGAGCCACCCAGGTGCCCCTGAACTGAGTTTTAAAGGATGAGACAGCCAGATATAGCAACAAGGGGAAAGGCAGCGTTGGATTTTCTGTGAACTACCATTCGTTATTAGGATGGAGGGTTTGAAGAGAGAAAAGTTAAAGCTACTCATCTATGGAGGCTTGAGCCAAGCACAGATCACCAAGGGCCTTGTGTATCTTGCTAGGAATTTTGGACTTTTATCCAGAGGACTAAAGAGAGCCAATGAGAGGTTTAGAGCAAGGGAATGACATACTCAAATTTGCAACCTAGGAAATTATGCTGGTGGTATAGGAAATGGATTGGTGTCAGCAGGGAAAGTGATAAAACCCAAGGCAGGGAGACTAGTTAGAAGGCCTTTGCAGAAACTGCAGGAATAGAGCAAGAACACTTCAACCAAGGCAGTAACAGGATGGAGACGAGGCAGTGCATGCAAACTTGGGAGACGGTAAGATTTCAATGACTGGATATTCAGGCTAAGGAAGGAGGAATCCAGAATAACTCCTTGGGGAGTTAGGTAGATGTGGGGTCATTTACCAAGGTAGGGAACAAAAGAAGAGGAACAGAGTGGGAAAAAAAATGGTACGTTCCATTTTGGTCATGTTCATTTGAGGTGCAATGGCACATGCAAGTGAGGAAATTCAACAGGCAGCTGAATATTTAGGTCTCTGCCTCAAGAGAGCTCTGGCCATGAACTAGATATTTGGGAGACATCCTTTTAAAAGGGTAGTTGAGAGACACCTGGGTGGCTCAGTTGGTTAAGGAACTGCCTTCGGCCCAGGTCATGATCCCGGAGTCCCGGGATCGAGTCCCGCATCGGGCTCCCTGCTCAGCGGGGGGTCTGCTTCTCCCTCTGCCCCTCCCCCCTCGTGCTCTCTCTCATTCTCTCTCAAATAATTAAAAAATCTTAAAAAAAAAAAAAAAAGGTGGTAGTTGAACCCGGGAAGTGGATGACATTGCCAAGGAAGATCCTGTAGAGTGAGAAAAGGATCAATAAGGTAGCTAAGGGAAACAACAGCACACGAAGACTGGTGGAGGAAGGAGAGGGAGTGCTTGGAGAGGTAGGGGCAAAACCAGAAAAGAACATGGGCAAAGAAATCATAGGAAGAGTTTTAAAGAAGGAGTGGTCAACCATGCCAAAGGCTATAGTAGAAGCTGAGTATAACGGATTGGCTAGCCTCTGCTGTATCTGGCAATGGGGTAGTCACTGGTGACTTTGGTCAGGGTGGTTTCATTTGCAGCTCTGGGGGCAGAAGCCAGCAAACTGGTTCAAGAGAGGAATGATGGGAAATGTGACTGAACAGACTGAACAGCTACTCTTTTCCAGAAGTTTCTACGCACAGGAAAGAGGTGGTAGAGTAGTTAAATGAGGGATGTAGAATCAAGGGAGGCTGTTTTTAAAAAGATGGAAGAAATAAAATATTCCTGTGTTAGAAGAAAGAGCCAGTGGAAAGGGAAAACATCCAAATACAGCAGTGAGGGATAACTGACCAAAAAAGATCATTGAGGAAGTAGGAGGGGCAGAGATTCAGAGAACAGGTAGAAGGATTAGCCTTTGAGAGGAGGAAGCACTTTTTTCTCAATAAAACTGGGTAGAGGCAAGATCCTCTAGGAGGAAGTTGATAGAGGTCACCTGACGACCTCATTCACTTCTCTGAACCTCCGTTCTCAACTTAGGAAGATGAACACTCATTTCTGAGATAATTTCTATAAATAAATATGCTGACAAAACACAACATGGAACTTGCAAATAATGGGAATTCCTAAGAAGCAGATAAAAGGGAAATTTATATTAAATGCATTTATTAAAAAACAAAAACTAAAAATAAGTTGTATTCAACTAAGCAAAGGAAAAGACCCTCGAATAAAGTAGAAGGAAGAAAATAAGGAAGGAAACAAATTAATAAATAGAAAACAAAGAAAATAGAAAAGGTTCAACAAAGCCAGAAGCTAGTTTCTTAAAAAATAGCCCAATAAAATCTCTAGTAAAATTCATGTGTGCATGGACACTCACACACCTAGTAGGAAACACAAAGAAGAGTATAACTACAGCTATGGTATTTTTTTTAATCTTAGGGGATTTATTGTCATTTCGCAGTAATCTTGAATTTTATTTTATTTTTTTTTTAAAGATTTTATTTATTTATTTGACAGAGAGAGACATAGCGAGAGCAGGAACACAAGCAGGGGGAGTGGGAGAGGGAGAAGCAGGCCTCCCGCTGAGCAAGGAGCCCGATGTGGGGCTCGATCCCAGGACCCTGGGATCATGACCTGAGCCGAAGGCAGCCGCTTAACGACTGAGCCACCCAGGCGCCCAGTAATCTTGAATTTTAAATGAAATGGATAATTTTCTATATACTATGCAATTTGAAAAGTCAAGAAAGAGAAAATGCGAATTTGACCAAACCCACAAGGAAGAGAATTCCAGTTTCACCTATAAAAGAAAAAGCCATCCAACTTCTCTTGATACCAAAATCAGACTAAGGCAGTTTTGGGGTTTGTTTTTTTTTTTTAGATTTCATTTATTTATTTGATAGAGACACGGCAAGAGAAGGAACACAAGCAGGGGGAGTGAAAGAGGGAGAAGCAGGCTTCCCACTGGGCAGGGAGCCCGATGCGGGGCATGACCTGAGCTGAAGGCAGTCGCTTAACCGATTGAGCCACCCAGGCACCCCTAGGGCAGTTTTGTTTTGTTTTGTTTAAGATTTATTTATTTGAGAGAGAGAGAGAACAAGTGGGGGGAGGAACAGAGGGAGAAGCAGGTTTCCCGCTGAGCAGGAAGCCCGATGTGGACTCCATCCCAGGACCCTGGGATCGTGACCTGGACCGAAGTCAGACACTTAATGACTGAGCCACCCAGGCGCCCCCCCAGGGCAGTTTTTAAATAAAGCAATCTCGCTTGTGAAAAGATGCAAATTATAAATAAAACCTAGCTGTGGGCGCCTCCCCCCTCTCATGCTCTCTCTATCTTATTCTCTCTCTCAAATAAAATCTTTAAAAAAAAAAAACAACCTAGCCGTTTCTGTTGCTGTGTAATACACCACCCCGATTTAGTGGCATAAGCAAAGCCATACAAACACATTCTGTGCATCATGAACTGGACAAAGCACAGCAGGAATGACATCTCTACTCCAAGATGTCTGGCCTTGGCTGCACAAACTCCATTGTCTGGGGGTGATTTGAACAGCCTGGGGCTGGAATCATCTAGGCATCTTTACTCGCACCTCTGAAGCCCAGACTTAGATGACAAAGACTAGGCTCAGCTGGGACTATTGACCAAAGCACTTTAATGTAGCCTTTCCTCATAGCTTGGGCTTCTTGGAACGTGCAGCCAGGTTCTCAAAAGAAACATCAGGAGAAAGAGTATGTTAGGCTGTAAACTTGTCATCTTGGAAGTCATACACCACTTCGGTTGCATTCTGCTCAGCCCAGATTTCAAGGGAGATGACACTGTGTCTTGATGAGAGAGAGGCAAAGTCAGATTCTGAAAGAGCATATGGGATGGGAGAGACTTTGGTGGAAATATTGTACTGGAAATTACAATCTTCCACACTAGCAAAGCAAACCCAGTACTGTGTAAGAAATAACAGATGAGGTTCAAAGAGGGTCAGATCAAGGATAGTTCAGTATTAGAAAAATCTATATAAGGAATTTTATCAACAGCTTGAAGGCGAAAACCATATGGTCATCTCAATAGATTCAGGAAAAACAAGATAAACCTCAACACTGACTAATAAAAAAATTCAACAAGCAAGGAACAGAAAGACTTCTTGAACTGATAGAACATCTATCAAAAGCCTACAGTAGGGGCACCTGGGTGGCTCAGATGGTTAAGCGTCTGCCTTCGGCTCAGGTCATGATTCCAGGGTCCTGGGATCAAGCCCCACATCGAGCCCCCACATTGAGCCCCCACAATGGGCCCCACATCGGGCTCCTGGCTCAGCGGGGATCCTGCTTCTCCCTCTGCCTCTCTCCCTGCTCATGCTCTCTCTCTCTCTCTCTCTGTATCTCTGTGTCTCAAATGAATAATAAAAAAAAAATCTTTAGGGGCGCCTGGGTGGCTCAGTTAGTTGAGCGACTGCCTTCGGCTCAGGTCATGGTCCTAGAGTCCCGGGATCGAGTCCCACATCGGACTCCCTGCTCGGCGGGGTGTCTGCATCTCCCTCTGACCCCCCTCCCTCTCGTGCTCTTTATCTCTCATTCTCTCTCTCTCAAATAAATAAAATCTTAAAAAAAATCTTAAAAAAAAGCCTATAGTAAAAAAAAACAAAACAAAACTTAACAATGACACTTGAGAAGCACTACCATGAAAGTCAAAACAATGATGAGGATGCTCACTTTCTATTCAGCATTACACTTGTGATTATAGCTAGGACATTAGGGAGAAAGAAATGAGGTATATGAATGGGATACAAAGGAACAAAAACATTTGGTGATGATATGCTAGTCTATGTAGAAAATACAAGAGAATCTACAAATGTATAAACAAATAGGCGTTTATAAGATTGCTGAATACACAATAAACATAAAAATAGCATGAGCCTCTAAGTGTCTGATAATGATGGAATAACCTCGTCAGATTAATCCTCCCAGAGATAGAATTTTTAAAATGTGAACTATATATATATATTACATATATATTACACACACACACACACACACACACACACATATATATATATATATTTTTTTTTTTACCTATTTGAAGGCATTGGAAAATGACCCACAGAAGACAGAAACTGGAGAGTGAGTACTTTTGAAAGATGAAATGCAATAGGTGACATTTGTGTCTGATTTTGTGTGTGTGTGTGTCTGAGGACATCGCCATAATTTCACGCCGCTTCAGTGATAACCACTGCCTACTGGCTTAAGGTATAAAAAGATAGAGTTCCATGTTGGCAGGGAAGCCAGAGAGTAGTTAGGTGGGAAATCTATGAAGGGAGAGAGCCCCAGAAGGTGTAAATCCTCAAATCTGCATATAGAATGTGTCAAAACCTTTGGCTGGTGGCTAAACTAAATTATATGGAGAAAAACCTATAGTTCCTGGTGGGGGGTGGGGTGGGAGGGAAGCAGGTGGAAATTGAAAGAGTTGAGCAGAAATTTCAGCCATTGTCCGTGACAGAGGAAAAAGATTGCAAATTAAATCCTCTCAAAGTAACTGCCTTCTGAAATAAATCCCTCTGTAAAGCAATATAATTCCTTCTAGTAATAACACTACTAGAAATGTGAAGAAACAAAAATATGATCTTTACTCAGGGAAAAGAAATCAGTCAATAGATACCAACTGTAAGATCACTCAAATGTGCAATTAGCAGTCAACAGCCTTAAATCAGCTATTACATATGTACTGAGACTTAAAGGGAAATGTACACACAAATGGATGATAAGGAATTCCTAGATAAGGAATCTAGCAGAGAAACAGAAACTATAAAAAAAGAATGGGCATTCCAGAGCTGGAAAGTACAATAATTGAGATGAATAATTCAAGGACTTAATGAGCTGAACAGCAGACTAAAGATAGCATAATAAAGAATAAGCAAACTTGAAGATAGATCAATGGATTACCTAATCTGAAGAACGGAGGAAAAAAAGGTTGGAGGAAAAAAATAAAGCCTCAGAGTCCTGTGGGAAAATATCAAGTGGTCTAACATACCTGCAATTGCAGTTCCACAAAGATGAGAGGGAGAATGGGACGTAAAAAATACTTGCAGAAATACTGGCTTTGGGAAGACATAAATGTACAGACTGAGGAAGCTCAAGAAACTCCAAGCAGTATGAAGAAAACCACACGTGGGGGCGCCTGGGTGGCTCACTTGGTTAAGCATTCAACTCTTCATTTCGGCTCAGGTCATGATCTCAGGGTCACGAGACTGAGCCCCACGTCGGGCTCCATGATCAGCACGGAGTCTGCTCCTCCCTCTCCCTCTGCTCCCCCCGCCTCAAATAAATAAAATCTTTAAAAAATTAAAATTAAAATTAAAAAAAGAAAGAAAACCACATGTAGGCATGATCATGGGCAAACTGCTGAACTCCAGTAAAGCAAAAGGCTTCAAAGAAGCCAAGTAAAAGTAACACATTTACATATAGGAGAAAAATGGCATAAATGATAAACAATTTTTCATTAGAAATAACTGAAGCCAGAAGAACACAGAAAAATATATTTAGAGTGCTGGGAGGGAAAAAACAAAAACAACTGCCACCTCAGAGTTCTATAGCCAGCGACAGTCTTCAAAGATGAAGGTGACTCAATCTGATAAAGATCATCGACGAAAAACTCACCGCTTACGCGATACTTAATAGTAAAAACGGAATGCTCTCTCTCTAAGGTTGGGAACAATGGAATAAAGTCTGTTCTCACCACTTTCATTCAGCATTGTACTGAAGGTTCTATTGAGAGCACTTAGGGGAAAAAAAGGCATCCAGATTGGATAGGAAGAATTGAAGTTATCTCTAGTCACAGATGAAATGACTTGTACATACAAAATCCTACACACACACAAACTGTTAAACAAGTTCAACAAGGTGGCAGAATACAAGATCAACACAAAAATATCTATTTTATTTCTATTTTCTAACAATGAACATTCCAAAAATAAAATTTAAAAACCAGTTCTATTTAACATAGCATCAAAAGGAATAAAATACTTAATAAATTTAACGAAAGTGCCAACTTACATACTGAAAACTACAAAATCATTGAAAGAAACTAAAGAAGATCTATAATGGAATGTCAGGGTGCCTAGGTGGCTCAGTCGGTTAAGCATCTGCCTTCGGCTCAGGTCATGATCCTGGGGATCGAGTCCCACATGGGGCTCCCTGCTCTGCAGGGAGTCTGCTTCTCCCTCTGCCCCTCCTCCCATTTGTTCTCTCAATCTCTCTCTCTCTCTCTCTCTCAAATAAAATAAAAGCTTTAAAATGGAAAGTCATCCCCATGTTCAGGGATTGGAAAATTTAATATTGTTAGGATGGCAATACCCTCCAAATTGATCTACAGATTCAATATAATCTCTCTCAAAATCCCAGATGCCTATTTGGCAGAAGTGGATAAGCTGATCCTAAAATGCATATGGAAATGCAAGGGATTCAGAAAAGTCGAAACAGTCTTGAAAAAGAACAAAGTTGGAGTACTCACACTTCCATATTTCAAAACCTACTACAAAGCTATGGTACTGGCATAAGGAGAGACCTATCAATCAATGGGATAGAACTGAAAGCCCAGAAATGGAGAAACCTCTGAAACTGCTCCCAAATCAGCCAAATAATGAATCAATAACGATAATAATATTGCATCTCGGGGGGGGAGGGGAATGGGGAGATTAGTGCCACCTGTAAGAATGTCAGGATTCAGAGGTAATTCTCCCTGTTTATGCTCTATTTAATACACCAGTCTGGTTCTACACAAACTCATGGATCCTGGAGGATTGCCGTACACCAGTACAAGCTTAACCAACTAGTAGCCTCAACTGTAGCCATTGTATTTGATCTCGTATCTTTGCTAGATCAGATTAATATGGTCTCAGGTACATGGTACGTAGCCACTGACTTGACAAATGGGTCCTTTTCTATTCCAGTCTGTTCTCATCACTAGATGAAAAAATTTGTAACTATGTGCAGTGATGGATGTTAACTATTGCAACTTACTGTGGGGATCATTCTGTAATATATAATATATCAAATCATGTTGTACATCTGAAACATATAATTTTACATGTCAATTATATATCAATCTTTAAAAGTTTTTTAAAAAGAGAATCAGAAGTATTTCACATTCACATAGAAGGGATAAGAATATAAATTTATAGTTTTGTCCCAGAGTATGTTACATGACATCACTCTGATGAGAAAGATGGAACAAGAAGTAGTTAGTACCCTGAAGGTCTTGGTAAGCTGCAGGCAATCCAGAGGATGGGAAATAAACTCTGAAGAGTCAGAGGTCTAGCAATCAGGAGCTTTGCTGACATATCTCCTGACATAAAAAAACAAATTACTGAGGCAACTGGCTGGCTCAGTAAGTAGAGCATGCGATTCTTGATCTCTGGGTCATAAGTTCAAGCCCCACATTAGGCATAGCTTACTTAAAACAACAACAACAACAACAAGTTAATGCATCTCACATGCTCTTTCCCCAAGAAGGAAACACAGTACTTAGTAGGCCTCTTCAGGTTGTGAAGACAACACATTCTATCCCTGGTAATGCTGCTCTGCACAATATACCAGGGGACAACTTTAAGTAAGTTTTGGAGCCATATGATATGGCAGACCCATGGTGGTGGAGGTGAAGTTTATGGCAAGGTCCAGTGGAAGAATCACAATGCAAACTATTAAAATCCTGGAACAAGAACATGCGAGTTGTAGCAGAGAATTATATGCCGTTTGAAAAGCAGCCTCTCATGGGCCACTGGGCCACAATGGAGATGGAAAACTTGACCAGGGGATACCAAGTGACCACGCATCTGGAACTTTCCATCACTGGCTGGATTGTGTCAGACACACCAAGTCATAAAGTCAGATGGGCCCAGGACCAATCCATCATAAGATGGAAATGTTACACCTGGGATCAAGCCTAAGCAGGATCAGAGGACACAAGCAATCTGCATGAGCAGGGTCCCCAGAAACCCATGAAACACACTACAGTTGCACCAGTGTTCTTCACTCAGCTCATACCTATGGCTGTAATGGAGCATGGGGGAAGAGTCCCGCTGAAGCTGGTGGAAAAAACCCAAGTTTGGTATATGGATGGGTTATGGTTTGGGTCTATGAGTGGGTTATGGCCATTCTGTTTCAAGGGAAATCTTCTCAACAGGCAGATATTAAAATGATCACCCGTTCTGTGCAAGAAGTCTCAAAGTGAGAATATAAATGGACTCATGGGCAGTGGCAAATGGCCTAACCAGTTGGTCAGTGTCTTGAAAGGAAAAAGACTGGAAGACTGGATACAACAAGGTCTGGAGTAGAGGTATATGGATAGATACAGGAGAGGGAGAACAAAGTATGAAGATCTTTGCTTCACATGTCAATGCCCACTATAAAGCATCCACCACGGGAGAGACACTGAACATCCATATAAACAAAATGACTTGGCTGATTGATGTCAACTAGCCACTGAGCATCTCAGAATTGGCACAATGAGCACATGTATGGAGTAGCCACAGTGGCAGAGATGGAGACTATGTTAGGGCCCAGTAGCAGGGACTTCCATTTACCAAGGCTTATTTAGCTACCGCTATCTCTGAATCTTCAATTAAACATTGACACAAACCAATACTGAACTCCCAGCGTGACACTATTTCTTCAGGAGACTAAGTGGCCACTTGATAGTTGACAAGACTGGGCTTCTTCCATCTTAGAAGGGCCAGTGATTTGTTCTCATGTGAATAGATTTGTTTTTGGTGGAAGGATTTGACTCTCCTGCCCTCAGAGCACCACTCAATATCCTACCTGGGGGCTTACAAAGGTGTATGATACATGCAGGCTGCTCTGACCAACATAAAGAAGGTTCCTCCAGTAAGCTGAATTTTCGTTCCAAGCTGTCTTGCTACAACTCTTTAATAATAATCTCGAAGGTAAATAATTTGTTTACTTATACAATCCAACCACACAACAGTAACCAATACTTACTCATTATAGCGTTTTATTAGTGGTACCAGCTAGGAGGCTACCGCAATAGACAATGCAAGAAGTAATGATAGCTTGGACTAAGGTGATAGGGTACAGAGAAGGGGAGGTAGTCACAAGGAAATTATTTCTCCTGTATCCAGGTGTAACAGATAGGACTCTCGAAATCACAGCAACCAAAGTAAGCTAGCTTAAATAGAAAAGTGCTATTCATTTCAAGGACAAAGGATGGCTTGTGGAACCTCAGGACTGTGGCAGGCAGCTGCATCTCAGGCACGTTCTAGAACGAGGGCCTAGCAAGCCACTGGTTTGCTCTCTCAGCTCATCTGCATTGTTCACAGATGGAAGAGGCTTACTACAAAGCTCCTAAGCTTTAGGTCCATTCACCTAGAGAAGGACCAAATTTTGGTCAAAAATAAATGTCCATAGGGGAGACTCTGATGGCCAGCTTGGGTCAGGGGCCCACTGTTGGTAAGATCGGTTTGATTGTGAGAAGTTTCCATAAAAGTAGGAGGGATAGTTGTCCATTGCTCCCAGGACCCACAGACTAGTCCTAGATGTTCAATTCAAGCATAGTTAACATGAAGCTGCAAGCAGTTTCAGAACTGAGTTATCTGAAATAGTATGGTTGGAGTTCTTAGAACCCCTGCGGGCATTTAGCAACTATCTTTGGTTAGGTTTTCCTGTGTTTACCCTGGAGTATTGAAAAAGAACAAAACAAAAAGAAACAAAAACAATTAAGCCTATTGTTTAGACTATAAAGCCTACAGGTATTAGCTTTAAATAATTTCTGCCTTTTGAGAGGTGGACCGTTTCAAACACTTTTTCATGGCTCTCAAGTCCTCTACTCCAGCTCAGTCCCTTTGTTAAACCTGTGAGGCTTCTCAGGGTGTGTGGCCACTTAATGGTTATTGAAGCTTCCAGTGCTTACACTGCAGTATTTTCCGTATTAAAATCCAACATTTAGTGCTTGCTCTGTGCCAGGAGTGGCTCTAACCTTACATGTATTAAACTCGTTCAAACTACAAGACTTTATGGGATAGGTAGTATTATTAAAGCCATCTCCTAATAATGTCTCTCCCTCTTATCTAGAAAACAGTGCACCAGAAGAGCCAAAGAGATACCACTACGGGCTTGACTAGTTTATTTTACACAATTACCTTTGGCTTTTGAAAGTTAGGTTATTTTATTTCACTTTTTCCCCCTCACTTCTAAAGTGAAAGACCTGCGCATCTGGTTTATAAACTCTATTCAGATAGAACTGGGAGTGTCATAACCAGGACTTCTTTTTTTTTTCTTCTACAGTTATTCCTCAAGGTTCAGAAGAGTGGTAGGGACAGCTGGTGACACTTCCATGAGAAACAAGTATGGTAGGAATATCTGTGAGCGGCAGTGTTGTACAGCATAGTATCTGACTTAAACTTCAGATGCTTCAAAGGTGGAAGAGGAGCTGAAGAGGAAGCAGTCCATGCAGTTTGAAGGTTTCAGTGAGATTTCGTTTCTTTTGATAACATTTTTCAGTCCCCCACCCCTTTTACTGATCAATATTTGTTAAGCATTCTGAGTTCCAAGGAAGAAACAACCAAACACAAAAGAACAGTAAACTCATAGCCAGCCTTCCAGACATTAATATTCTGGATTCCAGAATGATTGATACTGGGTTTTGTTCATTAGGGAAGGCTGATGTCTGAGAACCTCTTCCTCACTCCTTACCTTTATAGGACACTGTGCTTTCCTATGGTATATGACATTCTGATTCTTTAAATAATTCTGGAACACAGCTTGAATATTATACTCTTCCCAATTCTGGTAACAAGAAGACAAGCTTAGAGAGGTTTGGGTCATTCGCCTAATCAAAAATCGGAAATAAAGGCACCTGTTTGGTTTTTTTTTAAGATTTTATTTATTTATTTTGAGAGAGAGAGAATGAGAGATAGAGAGCATGAGAGGGAGGAGGGTCGGAGGGTCAGAGGGAGAAGCAGACTCCCTGCTCAGCAGGGAGTCCGATGTGGGACTCGATCCGGGGACTCCAGGATCATGACCTGAGCTGAAGGCAGTCGCTTAACCAACTGAGCCACCAGGCGCCCTAAAGGCACTTGTTTTTTTTTTTTTTTTAAGATTTTTATTTATTTATTGAGAGAGAGAGAGAATGGTAGAGAGAGAGCATGAGAGGGAAGAAGGTCAGAGGGAGAAGCAGACTCCCCGCTGAGCAGGGAGCCCGATGCGGGACTCGATCCTGGGACTCCAGGATCTTGACCTGAGCCGAAGGCAGTCGTTTAACCAACTGAGCCACCCAGGTGCCCTAAAGGCACCTGTTTTAATAGTCAACAATGTTTGCTGAATGAATGGCATTAGCTAAATGTTAGTGAGCTCTCTGGAGTGTCTGGCACAGTAACTCTTTTTTTAAAAAAAAAATTTTTTTTTAAGATTTTATTTATTTATTTGAGAGAGAGAATGAGATAGAGAGAGAGCATGAGACGGGGGAGGGTCCGAGGGAGAAGCGGACTCCCTGCTTAGCAGGGAGCCCGATGCGGGACTCGATTCCGGGACTCCGGGATCATGACCTGAGCCGAAGGCAGTCGCTTAACCAACTGAGCCACTCAGGCGCCCTGGCACAGTAACTCTTGAGCTTTAAATCACATTATCTGGACTTAAAAGTTAAGATTTTATTTATTTGAGAGAGACACGGGTAGTGACAGAGATAGCAAGAGAGCAAGGGGAGGAGAGGGAGAAGCAGGCTCCTCGCTGAGAAGGGAGCCCAAAGCAGGATTCTATCCCAGGATCCTGGGATCATGACCTGAGCCAAAGGCAAAGGCTTAACCAACTGAAACACTCAGGCGCCCAGGCCTTAAAGGTCAAAACCAGGAACGGCTCTAACCACTAAATCAAGTTTCCTGCATTGGAGATCTCAAACTAGTAAAACTCCAGAAAAATCCTGGAACTTACTTTGTCAAGGGCACACTAAAAGGTTTATCGTTTGTTATTATCACTATAAAACCATAAAAATAGTATTTTGCTAGGAAATGGATACAAAAAAATTCAGAATAATGCACAATCCCTTTTCCAGAAAGGTAGATACACATTTGAAGATTTTATTTATTTGACAGAGAGAGCGAGAGAGGGAACACAAGCAGGGGTAGTGGGAGAGGGAAGAAGCAGGCTTCCCGCGGAGCAGGGAGCCCCATGAGGGGCTCGATCCCAGGACCCTAGGATCATGATCTGAGCCACCCAGGCGCCCCTAAAAATATTTTTGAAGTTTTTGTAATGTATTAAAATGACGGCGTGTAACATTTTATTTTACAACGCTCCACTCTAACAGTTCAGGTAAATTTGTTTCAGCGTGACACCCTCAGTGGAGCTCAAAACACCCTGCCCACACCGTGTGTATGTGTGAAATCAGTTTTTGGAGAAGATCCCTTCACATGGGATAAAAGATGCAACTCAACGCAGTTTTATGGGGTTAAAAATAGGCTGTGTAAACGAAGAAAAGATAAGGAGGGCAAGCCTCCATGCTTTAGTCACTTCTTTCTACGAGATCCGCACAGGTGAGGCCAGGGACGACAGTTCTGGGTCTGACCACCTAACCCAGAGCGAGCAGGACCTGAGCTGAGAGCGACGCCACTAACTAATGAAAAGTGCCTCACACCGAGCGGCCTCTTGACACCACCTAGCCAGCTAGGGCCTCCGAAAACAGACGTGTGGGGGGAGTGCGGGCAGAGCTCCGGAAGCGAAAAATGATCACAGGTAACCTTCGCCTCTAACTCTCGCCGAAGTACCACCACCAGGACACACACCTTTCCGTCCGAGGAGACCCGGCACAAGATGGCGGGACGTCACGTGAGCAACGTGGTGACGTACGACGGCGGCCCGCACGGAGGGACCGCCTTAACCTCACCCCCCACGCTCACTTACTCAGTTTTGCCCCCCTCTCCTCCCCCGCCCCCGGCCTGGTGTAGATCATGCCGCCAGTGGCGGCCCTGACTGCCGAGGAAACGGTAGCCTAGGACAGTTGGCTGTTAAGTGACACTTATTCTCCCCGCTCCTCCTGACCCCTGAGACAGAGGCACGTCCCCCGCCGCGTGAGGGGGTGGGGAAGTGGGTAGAGAATTCGGATCCACCTGGGAGGGGGGAGTGGAAGTTCCCGCCCCGGACAGCGGCGAGGCGGCAGCCACAGGTAAGCAGGGGGCGGGGGTGGGATGTGTTCCCGTGTCCCCGGGCAGAGGGAGGGCGCGGGGACTCGGCGCCGGCGGGGACGCCGAGTCAAGTCTCGCGCCCGGTGGGGGGTCGCGCGCTGCGGCAGCGGTGGGGGAGGGGCGCGGAGGGCGCGCGGCGGAAGGGGGAGGGGCTGCCCCCTTTCCCCCGGCTGAGCGTCCTTCCGGTTCTCGCGCCTGGCCCGGCTGTTCCCCCTCAGTCGTCGGCCTCACCTGCCTCCCCCCCCCCCCCCCCCCCAGCCAAAATAAAACCGGAGACGACCTCTCGGGGATGGCTTTCGCCTTTGAGGCGGCCCCTCTGCGGCCCAAGGCGAGCGCCCTCCGTCGAAGGTCTCGGGATTGGGCGGGGAGGGCGGGGCGGGGAGGGCGGCGTGGCCTTGGCCTCCGCGCGTTTTCCGCCCAGCTGCCCGAGACCGGTTCTGTCCGCCGGGGAGCCCTCGGAGCACACCGGGCGCGCTCAGTGTGCGCGGCCCCGGTCGGCTGGCGGTGGAGGGCGGAAACAACCCTTCCCCGCAGGGAGCTTACAGTCCAGTGGGGAGGTAGACAGTAATGATACAGACGCACGAGAAACAGTACTGGAAAGGTGTAGCTGATGGGCGAGGAAGGAGAGTGTGGGATGATAGAAGTTCCTCTGTTTATCTCTGGACAGAGGATCAAGCCGAGGAAACTGTCTCTGATTTTCTCGTATCATGAAACTTAGCATGCTAGTTACCAGCATCAGCTACACGTTGGAGCGTGCAGCTTAGTCTGCTCTAAAATCACTGTAGGTGTTAAATAATGGTGCTTTTGTTAGTTTTTGAGGAGCTGTGGGCTAGTACAGGTTTCCTCAGCTATCAGAAAGGGCATTCCTGTGAAACCTTTCCTTAAGAGAAATGGCCTGAAGCGAAGCTGCAGTTACCATTAATTTATATGGAAAACATTTTCAGTGTTCTCAGACCCCCAAAATAATCTCTCAGGCTTTTCTGATACCTTAGGACTCATCTTACTAACAAAATAAATTGAGATAAAGTCCCGATGCTCACCGACGCAGTTCAAAGCTACGGAGATTTGATGCCGAGAGGCTGAGTGCATGCAGTTCTGGGGGAAGGAGTTTGGCAGGCCACTCTCGCTGTTGTGGTCCCGGCTGCTTCTGTAATGGCTGGCTGTGAAACAAACAAACGCTGAATGCTATTTTCACTTTTTTCCTGAAAGTGAAAATCCTCTTGAGATTTCTTTCGGTTAGTGAAATCAGGCACTAGTGTAGGTTTTCGTAAAAGTGAAGTGGTGTGGGTTAGTGAAATCAGGCACTAGTGTAGGTTTTCCTGAAAGTGCAATGCGGTAACACGGATTTTCGAGAAGGGGGGATACCTGTAATAGTCATTGAGAGTACCCTCCTGAGGCTTTCTCAGCGTAGATTTGGCAAGCATCTTTGTCAAACTGGCCTGGTTTGTGATGAGAGTTTATATGCCATGTTTGTTTATGTTTGCAAAATGCATTTTATCTTGAGAATTTTGTTACCAACAGAAGTAAACAGTTTTATTAAAATGCTATTTTTTCCTGTGGATTTTGTAATATGCATGTTCCTCGGTGTCCCAGTTAGAATCAGTACAGTTGTCCTAACACTGAGTGTGTTAGTTCTCTTATCCTTTAAGTTTATGTTTGGTCTGTGATACATCTGTACAGTACTACTATATCACCAGTAGGTGGTAGTCCTGTCTAAAAATGCTTTTTCTTCACATATCCTACTTAATTATAATGAATTTCCATCTCTAAAGTAGGATTTTTTTTTTTGCCCGTGTTGTCTTGATTCTAAAGCCAAGTTGAAGCAATTGTCTAAATATATTTCTTTAACTGTTACTTCTGTCTGTAGCTAGACTAGACAAACCCTACTAAACACATTGATTTATTCAGCATTAATAAATGTGCAAGGTATTAGTGCTATATTGGGAACAGGATACGGTCTTTGGCTCCCTAGAGCTTGCATTCTGGTGGCAAGACCGAAAACAGGCCATTACAATACTGGGATAAGTGCCACGAGAGGAGGGGGTAACGTGTTTTGGGGATATAGCCAGAGCTTGACTAGTGGTGAGGGAGTCATGAAAGATTGCCTGGAAGAATAACTCAAAGGAATAGGCCACATGAAGAGAAGGGGAGTAGTGTTTCTGGCAGAGGGAATGGCATATGTGAAAGCCTGAGGGTGAGAGAAAGCAAGGCAGGCACATGGGAAGATCTGAAAGAAATTCAGCATGACAAATAGGAACAATTTTGATGGGAGGGGAGATCATGAGTTCACTTGTGGAAACGTCCAGCAAGAGACTCCTTGCCCTCAAGCTTATCATAGCTCAGTATTCTCTATAGGTGAGGAAACTTAAGACTTTCATTCATCAAACGAGAATACTAACTGTATTTGTTGATGTTGTTTGCATACAGGAGGGTCTCAGAGCATACATTCATGATACAGGCCCTATCCTTAGGCACTTAAGACTAGGGGAAACAACACCAAAAAAAAAAAAAAAAAAAAAAAAGACTGGGGGGAAACAGACATGCCAATAAAGACAATTCAGAGTGTTAAGTGACCTCATTAGAAACATGTGCAGGGCACAGTTGAAGTTGGAACAAAGAAAGGACCTGGAGCAGTTGCGAACTTAATGTTTGGGATGAAACTTGAAAAGAGTAGGAGTTTGCCAGATGGACAAGTTGGCAATGTTAGAGGAAGAGGGGCAGCATGGAATTAAAAAAAAAATGGATTTTGAGTTAAAATAGTTCTGGCTTCAGGTCTTGTATTCACATCTTACTGTGAGATCCATAGTAAATGACAATTTCCTTGAGCCTTAATTTACACATCTCTAAAACGGAATCCAGGAATTGGTGTATAAAATAGCTCTTCATTTAGTGCCTATCATACAATATTCTTTTCTTTGCAAATTTTCTTAAAAGTACCATGCCTTTTACTTAAATTCTTTATATGTCAGCAAGATCACAGCCTGCTGTAGTTTCTCAGCCTCCCAAATTTGTTCCCGTTGATGGCATTTCTGAAGCTGTGTTTCACTGCCCCCTGTGATTCTGCCCTACTTACTGTGGTCTAATGTTAAGCTTCCATCTGCTGCCAGGAGATACATTATTTTCATAGAAAATGCCTTTGTACATGTACAGTTTATTCTGTGTTGAGCCAATTTTTAACAGATTGTTAATCTTAACCTCAGTTTGAAGAGCAATAGCCGAAAAGAGTGAGCAGATGAAGATTATACTCTGACATTAAAAAATATGTAGTATTGTTTACAATGAGATGTAACTATAAAGCTTTTCATTTTGGGAAAAAAAGCTGATTAGTTGATTTCTCTTTAAAAAATTATAGAATAGGCTATCTTATTTTCCACTGGGAATGTGGTTGTGATAATTGTCCAGAATCTTATTTGCTGACTGTAGTGGCTTTTACTAGGAAATGTGTGTTGTTTTGTTGATTGTGTTAGTTTCCATTAGATAATAGGATTTCTTAATATTGTTATGGAGGAAAAATCAGTGAGTCATAGTGAAACAGAAAAGTATCACTTCCAGTAATTTAATAAGGTTTTGAAAAATCTTTTATAGTTTCTTCCAATGCCTTAGCACTATATATATTTTTCTTTTCTACATTCTAACTTATGTCTTCTGAAATGGAGTGTTAAAAAAGGCATTTTCGGCTGCCTAGCTGTCTCAGTCAGTAGAGTGTGTGATTCTTGATTTTGGAGTTGTAAATTTGAGCCCCACACTAGGTATTGAGATTACTTAAAAATAAATCTGTTTTTAAAAAATGCATTTTCAGTACAGACAGTATGTAGAAAATACATAATTGCAGGTTTGGTGCTGTCTCTGTGTTTAGTCTGTGGGATTATACTTGTATTAGTGGAAATTAAAAATCACTGCTCTTCCTAAAGAAGGGACTATATGTAAGCTTAAAAGCAGTTGAAGAAACAATTTGGAAGCATTAGATGAATTTGGTAAAATTAAAAGTTTTAAAATAATCATAGTTAAGTCACTGTTATTTGTATCCACATGATAGAAATGAAATTTACATGTATATATTTTTAAAGATTTTATTTATTTGACAGAGAGACAGAGTGTGAACACAAGCAGGGGAAGTGGGAGAGGGAGAAGCAGGCTGCCCGCTGAGCAGGGAGCCTGACGCGGGGCTCCATCCCAGAACACTGGGATCATGACCTGAGCCGAAGGCAGACGCTTAATGACTTTGAGCCACCCAAGTACCCCAGAATTGAAATTTATATTAAGAAATATTAGGGATGCCTGGGTGGCTCAGTTGGTTAAGCATCTGCCTTAGGCTCAGGTCATGATCCGAGGGTCCTGGGATCAAGTCCTGCCTGCTTCTCCCTCTCCTGCTCTACCACTTGTGCGCGTGCTCTCTCTCTCTGTGACAAATAAATGAAGTAAAGAAATATTAAAGACTGGGGCGCCTGGGTGGGTCAGTTGGTTGAGCATCTGACTCTTGATTTCGGCTCAGGTCATGATCTCAGGGCCCTGGGATCCAGCCTCATGTTAAGCCCCACCTCAGGCTCTG
This sequence comes from Callorhinus ursinus, assembly GCF_003265705.2. NCBI lineage: Eukaryota > Metazoa > Chordata > Mammalia > Carnivora > Otariidae > Callorhinus > Callorhinus ursinus. The sequence goes on along the minus strand of NW_027397106.1, from coordinate 4,123,275 downwards.
CACTCAAGAGATTCTCTCTCTCCCTCTCTCTCTGCCCCTCCACCCGCTCATGTACACACTCTTTCTCTCTGTCACTCTCTCTAAATAAATAAATAAATAAAACCTTTAAAAATGTAAAAAAAAAAGGGCACCTGGGTGGCTCAGATGGTTAAGCGTCTGCCTTCAGCTCAGGTCATGATCCCAGTGTCCTGGGATCGAGTCCCGCATCAGGCTCCCTGCTCCTTGGGAGCCTGCTTCTCCCTCTGCCCCTCTCTCTCTCTCTCTCTCTCTCATGAATAAATAAATAAAATCTTTAAAAAAAAAAGTAAAAAAAAAAAAGAAACAGGCCAGTAAGAAAACACTAAGATTTGGTGATAAATGGGTGGATAAGTAATATAAACAGATAGCTCACATAACTAATAGAGAATTAAAGAAGTGTAAAACAGTGTATTGTTTTCACCTGTCATTGCTTTCTCATGTGCTTCTGATGGATTGTAATTCTTTCGGAAAACTTTAGATATTCATACTCCTTGATCAAGTAATTCTCCTTTTTGGAATATATCCTCTGGAAATAATTTTAATTATGGAAAAGTTTTATGTACCAAAGTTATTAATCATGGTATTATTTGGTAAAAAAATGAATTATGTATGTTCACTGGTTGGATTATTATGTAGCCTTTGAATATACCGTATTTTGTTTATCCATTCATCTCTATGCACACTTGGGTTGATTCTACCTTTTGACAGTTGTAAATAATGTTGCTATGCATATGGGTGTACAAATACATCTTTAAGTCCCTGCTTTCAGTTCCTTTGGGTATATAGCTAGGTGTGGGATTTCTGGATCATACAGTAATTTTATCTTTAATTTTTTTTTAAAGATTTATTTATTTATTTGAGAGAGAATGAGATAGAGAGCACATGAGAGGGGGGAGGGTCAGAGGGAGAAGCAGACTCACTGCTGAGCAGGGAGCTCAACGCGGGACTCGATCCCGGGACTCCAGGACTATGACCTGAGCCGAAGGCGGTCGTTTAACCAACTGAGCCACCCAGGCGCCCTATCTTTAATTTTTTGAGTAACTACCATAGTGTTTCCCATAGTTGTTACACATTTTTTGCATCCCCAACCATAGTGCATAAATGTTCCAATTTTTCCACATCCTCACCAACACTTATTTTCTGTTTTTTTTTTTAATATTAGCCATCCTAATGGGTGTTGAGATGGTATCTCATTGTAGTTGTGATTTGCATTTCCCTAATGATTAGTGATATTGAACATCTTTTTTTTTTTTAAGATTTTATTTATTTATTTGACAGAGGGAGAATTAGTGAGAGCAGGAACACAAGCAGGGAGAGTGGGAGAGGGAGAAGCAGGCTTCCCGCCGAGCTGGAGCCCGATGTGGGGCTCGATCCCAGGACCCTGGGATCATGACCTGAGCCGAAGGCAGACGCTTAACGGCTGAGCCACCCCGGTGCCCCGATATTGAACATCTTTTCATGTTTGCTGGCCAGCCCCCTCTTTTTTTCTTTTATGCCTTTGTATGTAATGATTAAAAACCTTAAATTCTTCCCAAATCTTTTAGCAGGCTTTTTCTAAGTGGTTGTCCTTCCATTTGACATATTCCATCTTTCATAAACTAATTATTCTCATTTTTACCTAACCTCCATATCCTGCAGTTGATTATTTAGATCATCTAGGTCTTTAGAACCTCTTTAGTTATGGTTGTACTTATTTAGTTTGTTCAGCTTTTACTTAATGAATTCTCTGTGTAGAACTATATGTGCAATTAGAAGTTGTTCCCCGGACTGAAGAAGAATGCTTGTGTCCATGGACGGGAAGACTATCATAATACTTTTTTTTTTTTAACTGCATTTTATTTTTTTAAGATTTTTATTTATTTACTTGAGAGAGAGAGAGAGAGAGAGAGCGCACAAGCAGGGAGGAGAGGGAGAAGCAGGCTCCCCGCTCAGCAGGGAGCCCGATGTGGGGTTCAGTCCCAGGACCCTGAGATCATGACCTGAGCCGAAGGCAGCCGCTTAACCAACTGAGCCACCCAGGCGCCCTGACTATCCTACTTCTTAAGTGGGGTAACATTTGAAAATTTAGTCACAATAATTTATGTATATATGTGCCATTTATTAAATTTTAACATGTTCACGTGGATCAAAATTTTTCATATTGCAAGGAATGCAATATGCTTTGAATATGCAAGGAAAAGTCTTTACTATCTCTGTTCCATAGCTACCAGTTCTCTTTCACAGAAGCAACCAGGTTGCCAATTTTTATACGACTATGCGGTATATTATTCATATTCTGTAGTGCTTTTTATTTGCCATTTCTGGAGATCTTATAATTAGATCTCTACACAGAACAGAACATCGGAACATATTGAGTCTGGATAAATTGAGCTTAGCCCATAGCATAGAAAAACTTCATTTTGTTCCCCTGAAAAAGTACACCTTAAGGAAAGAAACGTCTTAGGATTTCTTGAAAATGAAGGTAGAAATCATCTAACTGACTTTTTTCCCTTATAGTTGATTATGGAAGATTCCCACAAGAGTAACACTTCAGAGGCAGCGCCGCAACCTGGTTCAACGGTTCAGGGAGCTCATATTTCTCATATTGCTCAACAGGTAAGGCAGGATCTAGCCAAAATATTGAGCTAGTTAGGAATATTTTGTGAAAAAGGACCAAGCAAAAAGAATTGTAAAATGTTGAAATGTATGGAATGAAGGTAGATTTGATTTAAACATCCTAATAAGATTATTTCAGTTTTATTTTCTTCTATACAAAGAACATTTAATGTTGTTATAATAGGTATATACTTTTCAAAACCTGAACTAGATTTCATTTTATGTGGTACATGATTATTTCGATTTTTTCCGAGACTGATTTTGTTTCTGCATGAGAAAAATGAAAAATTGTTTATCTCTTTGAGCTAACTTAGACTAATAGTTTCAAGAGGCAAACCATCTTCAATTCAGTAGATTTATTGTGGATATATAGGAAATCTTTTGCTGAACTGGAAAATAGGCCTATACATTAGCGAATTTAAATTGATAGGGATGCATATTGCAGAACTGATATTTTATAAATTTCAAATTGTCTGATCCATGCACCTGACCCACTTCAAGGAAAACAACAGACGGTATTTGTTGCCAGTGATAAGACTTGAACTTTCAAGCAAAAATTAGAATTTTAGAAAACTTGTATTCACCATTGTGAACTTGACAGTTTCCCAGTAGTTACAGACTTTTTAATTAAAAAATTGTGTTACAAAATCATGCTTGGGTATAAGATTCATTCACAGTGCAAGGTAGACCAGTGGATTTTATTTTACTTTAAAGATTGATTTATTTATTTGAGAGAGAGAGAACATAAGTAGGGAGGAGGGGCAGAGGGAGAGGGAGAAGCAGACCCTCTGCTGAGCAAGGGGCCTGATGTGGAGCTCAGTCCCAGGACCCTGGGATTGTGACCTGAGCTGAAGGCAGAGGCTTAACCAACTGAGCCACCCAGGCACCCCAGACCAATGGATTTTAATGTTAACAGAATATATAACGTTAAGGGGCACCTGAGTGATTCATTTGGCTGGGCGTCTGCCTTCGGCTCAAGTCATGATCACGGGGTCCTGGGATCGAGTCCCGTGTTGGGCTCTCTGCTCAGCAGGGAGCCTGCTTCTCCCTCTCCCTCTGCTTCTCCATCCCCCCACCCCCACTTGTGCTTGCTTGCACATGTTCTCTCTTCCTCTCTCTCTCTCAAATACATAAAATCTTTTTAAAAAGTACATAACATTAAGATTGTATATTGCAAACAACCTTTAAGAAACTACATCCTGTTAAGTTTCAAAGAGTATCCACAATTACCTGAAAACACTATTAAAAACAGTCCTTCCTTTTCCAACTTCATATATGTGTGAGGCCAGACTTTCTTCATATACATCAGCCAAAACAACATATGGCAACATATTTAATGTAAAAGCAGGTAAGAGAATTCAATCATTTTCTATTAACTCAAACATTAAGGTAATTTGCAGAAATGGAAAATGTCATTCTCTCACTAATTTGGGGGTAGGGAAGTTTAGTCATATAAATAAAAACATTATTTATATTGTGTCTGATAGATTTATATTACTTCAAAATGAACTGTCAGATATTTTTAAAATTTCTGTTTTAATTTTAAATGTGTTAGTAGATTAAAAGCCCACATAAATAATAATTCTTTGGGGTTCTCAATAATTTTTAAGAGTATAAAGAGTCCTGAGACCAAAAAATTTGAGAAACAAGGCCCTAAAGGATTAATCCTTCAAGCTTGATGCATCCTTCTTTATTATTTGGCTGTATCTGTGTAGAATAATGGTATCTTCTTCAGATGGTGCTGGAAAAACAATTAGAGAGTCTTTCAGCCATCTTTCTGTTAATAGAGCCCTTCACAGAAATGTTTAAATTCACTTGGCTTACTTGTATACTTCAGTTATTTTGGTTAGATGTGAATGTTTTCCAAGTTTCCTTAGAACCATATTTACAGTGAGATGTAGAATAAGTACATTTCTAAGTGGTAAGTAATTCTGTAGTGATTTTGAAAAATAATGTCACTGACTTCATGTCCTAATTCTTGTGGCTTGATGACTTCATTAGACTAACTGTTGTAAGGAAACCATATCTAATGCAGCAATATTTATTCTTTTGGTATAAGCTGGGGACATAGCAATAAACAGAAGTCTCAGCTCTTGTGGACTTCTAATTTTGGGGAGACAGGCAATAAAACAGATTATCAGATATATAGTATGTACTGTGGGGACTAATAAAGCAGGGTAAGAGGGATGGGGATTGGTGGGGAGGGGGTGGACTTGTCTTTTTCTTTTTATTTATTTGAGAGAGAGAGAATGAGAGAGAGAGAGCATGAGAGGGAAGAGGGTCCGAGGGAGATGCAGACTCCCTGCTGAGCAGGGAGCCGGATGTGGGACTCGATCCCGGGACTCCAGGATCATGACCTGAGCCGAAGGCAGTTGCTTAACCAACTGAGCCACCCAGGCGCCCGACTTGTCTTTTTCTATAAAGTGGTCAGAGAGGTCCCATTAGTGGAAAGAACTCTTTATTTACATGAACTAACAGTTGTAAAATGCTGAGACTGATATGTGCTTGGCATAGTTAAGGAACAGCACAGAGGCTGATGTGGTGGGAGACAGATGAATAAGGGAAGAATGATATAAGATGAGGCAGGGAGGTTTGGGGTAGGAAGGGAGAGTGCCAGGTAAGGTAGGCCTTGTATGCCACTGTAAAGCTTTTGGCTTTTAATCTTGATGAGATGGGAATTCTTTGGAGTGCTTTGAGTAAAAACATTATCTAATGTTTTATAGGATCATTTTGGCTGCTTTGTGGAGTAGAAGCAGGAAAACCAGTTAGGCTGTTAAAATAATGTGCATGAGAGGTAATAATGTTCATGAGAGGTGATAATGGCTGGGATCAAGGTGGTAGCAGTGGTGGTGGTGAGATAAAGTTAGATTCTGGATATGATTTGGTTGTAAAGCCAACAGTGTTTACTTTTGGATTAGATGTGGGTTTTAGAGAAAAAAAGAAGTTAAGTTAGACCCTACAGTATTTGGCTTGAATAACTGTAGGAATGGAGTTGCCACTTATTAAGATGGACAACACTGGAGCATGTTTTTCTTTTCTTTTGGGGGGAATATTGGCAATCAGGAATTTGGCTTTTAGGTATGTTAAGTTTGTGATGCTATCTGTATTACCTTTCTGTGCTACAAAACAAATTAACCACAAATTTAATGGCTCCTAACAACACATGTTATCACAGTTTCTGTCAACATGCCCACAGTTTCTGAGGGCAGAAACTCCTTTGCTATGTTCTCTCTGCTTTGGTGTTTCAGGTTGCAATCAAGGTATTGGCTGGGCCTGGGTTCTTATCTCTGGGTTGGACTGGAGAAGAATCCTCTTCCAACTTCACCCAGGTTGTTGACAGAATTCATTTTGTTGCAGCTGTAGGACTGAGAGCTTCAGTTTTTTGTTGGCTGGAGGCCACCTTCAGATCTTAGAGGTCATCTGCAATTCGCTGCCATGTGGCCCTGCCCATAAGCAGTTCACAGTATGGCAGCCTGCTCCATTAAGTCCAGTGAGAGGGTGAGAGTGAGTTGGCTAGCAAGACAGAGTCTTTCTTGTATAATACCATATGACATAATCAAAGAAATGATATGCCATTCCTTTGCCATAAAATGTAATCATGGAAATGACATCCCATTGTCTTTGCCCTACTGATTAGAAGCAAGTTGCAGGTCCCTCCCACACTCAAGGGGAAAGGATTACTCAAAGGCATGAATACCAGGAGGTGGGAGTCATGGGGGCCACCTTAGAGTTTGTCTGCCAAACCATGCAAATAGATTTATCCAGTAGGCAGCTGGATATATTTGATCTGGAGTCCAGAGAAGTTCAGACTAGAAATATAAATGTAGGAGTTGTGGATACATAGGTGGTATTTAAACTCACAAAGTGGTTTCTGGCTTCTGCTTAGGATATAGAAAGCTGAAAAGAGTATTGCTCCCATCCTAAAATAAGAATGAGCTGTAATACACAAAGTCATAACTTCTCTTGACTCATCGGAGGTGGGATCTGGCTCATCTGTAACAGAGCCCAGGAAGAAGGCAGGGTTGTCATACAAGGTAAAGAAGCATTCAGCTAAGTTTTCAATGAATTGCTGAAGTATGGGTTAGCATGAGACTGTAGAATCCTTGAGAGCTGCAGGCACAGGGTAGGTAACACCCACCCGTAGGCTTTTCTTCAAGGTCTCCCAGCAGTTTCTCATGAGAAAGATTGGGGAGGGGCGCCTGGGTGGCTCAGGCATTGGGCATCTGCCTTCCGCTTGGATCATGATCCTGGGGTCCTGGGATCGAGCCCCGCACCGGGCTCCCTGCTCGGTGGGAAGCCTGCTTCTCCCTCTCGCTCTGCCCCTGCTTGTGTTCCCTCTGTCACTGTGTCTCTCTCTGTCAAGTAAATAAATAAAATCTTTAAAAAAAAAAAAGATTGGGGAAAGCAAGGGAGACAAGTGTTGGGCTCACTAGGTGGTACGGGCCTACCTGGACTCTTTTCTCCCTCTAGAAAACAGCTTTAAGCCACTGGGGGAAGGGAATAAATGCCATTTTCCACTGTGGCTGGGAGGAGTGAAAAGACAACCCATAAAACCTGAGGGAAGGGGAGGAAACTTCTGGGTTCAGACCGTTAGTTTTCCTACTACTGGGAGAAAGCCCTATGCCCCAAGACCCAGGGATAATGGCTTGCCTGAGACTGAGACTCAGCTAGGATGACAGAGAACTTCCCTGTTCCCTACTAGCAAGTAAAGCAACAGCAGTCTGCCCCTGGGGGACTATGGAGAAACCCTCGGGGGAAGGTGCCCAGAGAAAACCCCAAAGCTGAGGGTGGAGCAAGAACACTGAGAAAAACCGTCAGGCAAACCAGCTCCCACCCTAAGCAGAAGGTTGCCCTAGAGGAATTTGAAACAGGTAGTGCACTTAAGGTAGTCATAACAACAGAACCCCAACCCAGCTTAATTTCTGGAGAGATTGACTCAACCCCTCCCCTCAGCCCCCCACTAATAGCTTGCAGAAAAAGAGCCATACCCATTTTTTTTTTTAAGATTTTATTTATTTGGGGTGCCTGGGTGGCTCAGTTGGTTAAGCGACTGCCTTCTGCTCGGGTCATGATCCTGGAGTGCCGGGATCGTGTCCCGCATCGGGCTCCCTGCTCAGCAGGGAGTCTGCTTCTCCCTCTGACCCTCTTCCCTCTCGTGCTCTCTATCTCTTATTCTCTCTCTCTCAAATAAATAAATAAAATCCAAAAAAAAATATTTTATTTATTTGACAGACACAGCGAGAGAGGGAACACAAGCAGGGGGAGTGCGAGAGGGAGAAGCAGGCTTCCCATTCAGCAGGGAGCTTGATGTGGGGCTCAGTCCTAGGACCCTGGGATCATGACCAGAGCCGAAGGCAGACACTTGATGACTGAGCCACCCAGGTGCCCCGAGACTCATTTGCCTTTTAAAAGGGGTAGCAAAGGAGAGCTTCATTTATGGTCAAGTTCTGTGGATGTGGCCTGGTAACTCTTTCCTAGAAGAAACATGTCAGTATTCCCCTTGTAGAATCTTTCCCAATGCACAAATGACTGACAACGATGACAACCAATTGCAGTTTTTCTTTTCTTATTTCAGGTATTAAGAAGCAAGCATTTTATGGTTCCTAACAGACTTTTTTTCTTTTAAAGATTTTATTTATTTGAGGGGAACCTGGGTGGCTCAGTGGGTTAAGCGGCTGCCTTCGGCTCAGGTCATGATCCCAGGGTCCTGGGATCGAGCCCCACGTCGGGCTCCCTGCTAAGTGGAGAGCCTGCTTCTCCCTCTCCCTCTGCCTGCCTCTCTGCCTACTTGTGCTCTCTCTCTCTCTCTCTCTGTCAAATAAAATCTTAAAAAAAAAAAAAGATTTTATTTATTTGAGAGAGAGAGCACAGGCAGGGGGAGGGGTGGAGGGAGAAGCAGGCTCCCCGCTGAGCAGGGAGCCCCATGTGGGACTCCATCCCAGGACCCTGGGATCATGACCCTAGCTGAAGGCAGACGTTTAATGACTGAGCCACCCAGGCCCCCCGAGCCATACCCATTTTTATACCATTTCCTCAGTTTCTTGTGTTATACAGGATATCCATCATTCAGGCAAAAATTATGAAACATACAAAAAGTAAGAAAAAATAACTCACTGTTTAAAAATCAAAATAACCGGGCGCCTGGGTGGCTCAGTTGGTTAAGCGACTGCCTTCGGCTCAGGTCATGATCCTGGAGTCACGGGATCGAGTCCCACATCGGGCTCCCTGCTCAGCAGGGAGTCTGCTTCTCCCTCTGACCCTCTTCCCTCTCGTGCTCTCTATCTCTCATTCTCTCTCTCAAATAAATAAATAAAATCTTTAAAAAAAAAAATCAAAATCAAAATAACCAAAAGAGTGAGGATGATACAGTTGTGAGAACTATCAGACAATGAATTTATTTTTTTTAAGATTTTATTTAGTTATTTGACAGCACAAGCACACAAGCAGGGGGAGCAGCAGCAGAGGGAGAGGGAGAAGGAGGCTCCCCACTGAGCAGGGAGCCCAATGTGGGGCTCAATTCCAGGACCCTGGGATCATGACCTCAGCTGAAGGCAGATGCTTAACTGACTGAGCCCCCCAGGCGCCCCTTGTTGGGCTCACGCTCTGAGGGGAGTCTGTTTCTCTCTCCCTCTTCCTCTGCCCGTCCCCCCATTTGTGCGTGTGCACGTGAGCTCCTTTCTCTTTCTCTCTCTCTCTCAAATCCCAAAATCAACCCAGCACTTCTGTGGTCATTGCCCAGAGTAGTGAAAAATTGGAGTCACTTGATGCACACCTTTCCAGCTGACATTGAACCAAGGCACCAGGGCTTTGTTGTCTTATTTTAGCTCTCATGCTATAAATAGTTCTTTTGGTGGTCTAATTAGTGGCATATTTTTTGCATTTTTGTGCTTTTTGTTAGTGATTTTGATGTTTAAATGCCCTTTGAGGGGCGCCTGGGTGGTTCAGTCGGTTAAGCGGCTGCCTTTGGCTCAGGTTATGATCCCAGAGTCCTGGGATCGAGCCCCACGTCGGGCTCCCTGCTCAGTGGAGAGCCTGCTTCTCCCTCTCCCTCTGCCTGCCTCTCTGCCTACTTGTGGTCTCTTTCTCTCTCTCTCTCTGTCAAATAAATAAATAAAATCTTTAAAAAAAAATAAAAAAATAAAATGGCCTCCAAAGTGTAGTGTTGAGTGCCAGGAGGAGAGAATGCATGAGGTAAGTTTCATTCAAATAGCAGTTGTAGTGCTGCTGTCCATGAGTTCAGTATTAATGCATTAACAATGTATATACCAAAAAAAGGTGTCTTTAAATAGAAACACTTAAAACAAGGTTATATATTGACCACTTGATGAAAATAATGTGCCCAGAGGCTTGCAGGAACCTAACTCCATATTCCCCCAGAGCAGTGGTTCAGTATTTGCTAATTCCATGTACATGCAATGTTATAGACTATAACTACCACAGATAACAAGAACTGACTATTTAGCAACATGGAGTTTATTGACAGCCTTGACAAGAACTATTTCAGTGGGAGTGGGGATAAAAATCTAATTAGATTCAAAAGAGCATGGAAAAAGGGGGAAAAAAGAGTAGACACTCACAGACAACAGAATGAATAGACAACTCCTTCGAGGGGTTTTGTTGCAAAGGGGGCTAAGAAGTGAAGTTGCTGGAGAGGGTTGTAGGTCAAAGCTCCAAAGCTTTACTTTTATTATTACTTTTTAAGATAGGAGGAGTTTTTGTTTTTTTTAAAGATTATTTATTTATTTATTTATTTGAAAGAGAGAGAGAGAGAGAGACAGCAAGAGAGGGAACACAAGCAGGGAGAGTGGGGGGGGAGGGGGAGAAGCAGGCTTCCCGCTGAACAGGGAGCCCGGTTTGAGGCTTGATCCCACGACTGCGGGATCATGACCTGAGCCGAAGGCAGACGCTTAACTGACTGAGCCACCCAGGCACCCCTCTTTTGATAATTTACTTGCTTTTCAGTGAAATAAAATGCTTTGAGAAGATAGGGAAGGAGGAGAAAGTATGAAATAGTCTGCCAGGACAGTAGGAGATGTAAGTGGACTAGGGATATGTAACAGGATTGATGGAAACTGTGAACAGTCCACTTGAGGTTTGATTATGAGTTTAAAGTGAGACTGTTGGGGCACCTGGGTGGCTCAGTTGGTTAAGCGTCTGCCTTCAGCTCAGGTCATGATCTCAGTCCTGGGATCGAGCCCCACATCAGATTCCTTGCTCAGCGGGGAGTCTGCTTCTCCCTCTCCCTCTACTGTTTCCTCCACTTGTCTCTCTAGTCCTCTCTCTGTGTCAAATAAATAAATAAAATCTTAAAAAAAATAAAGTAAGACTTAAGTTGTTAGGTGTTTTTCTCCAGTCTAATTCAGGTATCGTTTGCATTCAGGTTACAGGCATAGAGTAGGGGAGTTAACAGGGTCGATGTTTAGTTAAGGGACTATAATGAAGCAAGAAAAGACAAGGACATTGATGATGTGTATGATAGAGGGATTATGATGCTGGGCACAAAATTTAAGCTGTATAGAGAAGGAAGTGGAGACTTCATGGGGTCAAGAGTAGGGAAAAAGATATTAGGTTCCATGGATTATAGGTTCCTGTGGAGTCCAAGAATTGTTGAGAGTCCAAATAGTAGAGGTAATGAGTTGGAAGTAGTGATACTCAGAGGGATGCTTGAATTTGAGATTATGGAGGGTGCATTTATTGACAATGATAAGATTTGAGTAGTTCTCAACGAGTGTACTGCTTCCCCACTGAGCTGTCTGGAAATATGTGTGTGTTTGGGGGTGGGGAGGGTGCCACTGGTATTCAATGGGCAGGGACCAGAGATGCTAAATGTTTTGCATTGAGCAGGATATTCCTACACATGGAAGAATTGTCCTGCCCAAAATGCCTGTTTAGAAACCTTGTAGGGTATGACAACAGGAGCAGGTAGCTGAGGAGGGTGGAGGACAGGGCTTTGGAGAAGAATAAAAGACCCAGGCCTGGGTGTGGAAGGTTACTGAATGTTGCATATTGAAATCACCACAGATCATATCAGGAGTGGTATTAGAATAGGTTGGTTTGGCTGCTAATGTCTTAAAGAAATGAGGGCACGTGGGGTGCCTGAGTGGCTCAGTTGGTTAAGCGTCTGCCTTCAGCTCAGGTTATGATCCCAGGGTCCTGGGATCGAGCCCCGCATCAGGCTCCCTGCTCTGCAGGAAGCCTGCTTCTCCCTCTTCCACTCCCCCTGCTTGTGTTCCCTCTCTTGCTGTCTCTCTGTCAAATAAATAAAATCTTTTAAAAAAAAAAAATGAGGACATGTGACTGCCATAAGGACCATCTGCTGCTATGAGCCTTGAAGTTGGGAGCTTTTAGGGGAGGACTTTGAAGGGACAGTGGTCTGGAAGTACTGATGAAAAGCAAAGGAAACATGCCCCTTACCTGTAGGCTCATGGTATGAGTGCAGGAGAGAGCTGTGGGAGAGGCAGTTTTCTTGAGAAGAGAGCTGAGGTTCAATTATGGCAGGAAAGTGAAGGAGGGGGACTTAATACTAGCTGAATTTCATTTAATTACAAATTATATGTAGATTGAGAGGCAGGCAGTCTTGCTTAATGCAGAGAATGATGGAAGCAGTCAGAAGACTGGGTTGGAACCTGGGTTTTGTCACTGAGTGACTCTAGAACTTTGACTAAGTCACTTATTTAATAAGACTTGATGTCTATCATCTGGAAATTACATGTCAGACTTGGTGATCTCTAATGTCTTTTCCAGCTCATAACTTTCAGTAATTCTCATATTGTAGAGAAATTTGTATACTATAATCAGGTGTGAATAGGGAAAACAATGATGATAGTAACAATTGAATGTCCACTGTGTACCAGGTGCATTTCTAAGCATTTTACAAGTTTTAATGCCTTCGAACCTCATGTCAACCTACTGTGCTTTTATAACTCCTGTGCAACTAGTAAGGCTATAGACGTGATTTGAATTCCAACAGTTTGACTTCACAGTTTGGGTTTCCTGGGAAGTGGACTATGAGATGGATATTAGCATGCAGGAGGTTTATTAGGGAGTCCTCTTGGGATTACCACCTGTGAAAAGTAAAGAAAGGAGGAGAAGGAAGCAGGATTCGGCAGAGGGAGAAATGGGACTCAGTGTCACTGAAGGCTTCAGCTGACCCCATAGAGAGCTTTGAAGATGAGCTAACTCTTCAGAATAGGGGGAAGGGGCCAGCCAGACCTTCATATACCAGCATGCACCAGTCATTGGATCTTGACGGACTTGGGACTGGGAAGGGGTATATGTGACCTTAGACAAGGTGACTCATCAGCCAACGCAATTTTAAAGAGGGCTGACAACTGAACACTGCCAGCAGCTGTACTCCAGCAGCTGGGGAATAAGTCTTTTACTAGAGAAACGGGATCTCCGAGTTGCATCATAGTGCCCACCACAACTCCGGAGTCCACAGTCACCAGTCCTTTGTTGCCTCCAGGGAGCGTATGAGGATAAATGAGAATAGTGGAAGAAATTACAAATAGGCTTGGCTCCAAAACACTTTTAAAACAGCATGATCTTCGTGCCATTTTTTCTTTTTTTTAAGATTTTATTTTTAAGTAATCTCTACATCCCACTGTGGGGCTTGAACTAACAACCCCAAGATCAGGAGTCACAATGCTCTACCAACTGAGCCAGCCAGGTGCCCCCATGCCATTCATATTTTTGACATGAGGACTTAACTCAAGGTTCATCCAGGGATAAGCTAAGAATGTGTGTGTGCATCAGTGCCTTTGATAATCCTTTCTTACCTAGAGATACTCTATCTAACATCTTGGATATTATCGGTCATCTGGGTTTCACTTTTTGGTAGAGAAAGATTCTCCTATGGAGTAACTTAGAAATCTGGGTGAGTTTATTTGGATGTTTCCAGCATGGATGGCATGGGAGAGTGGAAGAATGATTTTTCTTTTTCATTTGCTTAACAGGGTCTTTCACAGAGCCAAAAGTTTTAAATTTTGACTAGATCCAATTTATCAAATTTTCCTTTTATGAATTGTGCTTCTGGTGTCTAAGGATTCTTTGCTAGTCCTAAATTTCAAAGATTTTTTTATTTTACAGGTTTGTGTTTTACATGTAAGTCCATGATCTATTTTAAGTTAATTTTTGTATAGATTTGAGAGTTTTGGGTTTTTTTGTTTTGCCTCTGGATGTTCAATTGCTACAGCACCACTGCATTACTTTGGACCTTTGTCAGAAATTATTTGGGCATATTTATCTACCTCCGCTTTTCAGTTATGTTCCACTGACTATGTGCTGTCCCTCTGTCAGTACCATGCTTTTTTTTTTTTTTTTAAGATTTTATTTATTTATTTTGACAGAGAGAGAGAGAGAGAGACAGCGAGAGAGGGAACACAAGCAGGGGGAGTGGGAGAGGGAGAAGCAGGCTTCCTGCTGAGCAGGGAGCCCGATGCGGGGCTCGATTGCAGGACCCCGGGATTATGACCTGGGCTGAAGGCAAACGCTTAACGACTGAGCCACCCAGGCGCCCCAGTACCATGCTGTCTTGATTACTATGTATAGTAATCCTTAACATCCAGAAGAAAGATTACTCCCATTTTATTCTTCTTTTTCAAAGTTGTTTTAGGGCCTTTTCCTTTCCATATAAATTTTTGCGATAAGTTTTGCAATAATAACTTGTCTATGTCTACAAACCTACAGATCAATTTGGGGAGAACTAGTATCTTATTGAATCTTCCAGTGCTTGAATATAGTAAATCTCTCCAAGTATTTAATCTCCTTTGATTTCTTTTCATATCTTACAGATCCTCTATGTGTTTTGTTACACTTATACCCAAGCATTTCATTTTCTTTGGAACGTTTGTAAATAATATTGCATATTTTCTTTGGAGCTGTTGTAAATGATATTGTGTTGATTTTGGATTTTACTTGTTAATAGAAATGCAATTGATTCTTGTTTATTGATCTTACATATTGTAACATTAGTTTTAGGAGTGATGATTGTTTTTGTTTTGTTTTTAATATTTCTTGTGATGTTCTACATATACAGTCATGTCATCTAAAGATAGAGATAGTTTTACTTTTTTTCCAATTTTATTCCAGTTATTCTGATTTATTCCAATTATTAACAATATGTATTATTTCTTCTTTATTGCCCTGTTGCACTCTCTAGAACTCCCAGAACTGTGTTGAATAGAGTGGTGAGAATGGACATCTTTTCTTTGTACCAGTCTTAAAGGGGAAACATTCATTCTCTCATCATTAAGTCTGATGTTAGCTGTAGGGTTTTTTTTATAAATGTTCTTTGTGAGTTTGAGGAAGTTCCCTCTATCCCTAGGTTTTTTTTTTTAGACTTTATTTATTTATTTGACAGAGAGAGACACAGTGAGAGAGGGAACACAAGCAGGAGGAGTGGGAGAGGGAGAAGCAGACTGCCTGCTGAGCAGGGACCCTGATGCGGGGCTCGATCCCAGGACCCTGGGACGATGACCTGAGCCAAAGGCAGACGCTCAACGACTGAGCCACCCAGGCGCCCTATTCCTAGTTTTTTAAGAGTTTTTTTTTTTTTTTTTTCCACGAAATGAGATTTTTCTGCATCAGTTAGTGTGCAGTGATGATTTTTTTCTTCTTTGGCTTGTTGATGTGGTGGCTTACATTGGTGGATTTTTAAATATCAAACCAGCCTTGCATACCTGAAATAAATAGCACTTGGGCCATGGTGATATATTCTTTTTATATGTTGCTAGATTCTGTTTGCTAATACTTTGTTGCGGATTTTGCATCTAAATTCATGAGATAATGGCCTGTAGTTTTCTTTATTTTTTGTAATGTCTTGGGCCTCATAAAACAAGTCAGGAAATACTCCTTCCTCTTCTCTCTTCTGGAAGACATTGTATAAAATTGGCATTAATTGTCCTTTACATGTTTATAAAACTCTCCAGTGAAACTGGAGCCTGGAATTTCTTTTCTTTACAGGACTATTCAGGCTATTTTATCATGGCTGAGTTTTGGTAGTTTGTGGTTTTCAAGAAATTGATGCATTACTTCTGAGTTGTCAAATTTATGAATGTAGAGTTGTTCTTAGTATTACCTTTTTAACCTACTTAATGGCTGTAGGGTCTGTTGACCTTAAAGATCTAACAGTCAGTTAATTTACCAGCAAAAATAAGTTTATTCAGGAATAACAGAAAATTGCAATCCGGGACATGCAGACTCTGGCAAAACCATAGACAGGTCCCATAAAGAAAGGAGAGGAACATTATTTTATGGAGGAGGAGGAGGACGATGAGTGAGTTGGCAGTGTTTTGTTTTTTTTTTTAAAGATTTTATTTATTTGGGGGCGCCTGGGTGGCTCAGTCGTTAAGCGTCTGCCTTTGGCTCAGGTCATGGTCCCAGCGTCCTGGGATCGAGGCCTGCATCGGGCTCCCTGCTCGGCGGGAAGCCTGCTTCTCCCTCTTCCACTCCCCCTGCTTGTGTTCCCTCTCTTGCTGTCTCTCTGTCAAATAAGTAAAATCTTTAAAAAAAAAAAAGATTTTATTTATTTGGGAGAGAGAGACAGTGACAGAGATAGCGAGAGAGAGCACGATTAGGGAGGAAAGGGAGAAGCAGACTCCCCGCTGAGCAGGGAGCCTGACGCCGGCTGATCCCAGGACCCTGGGATCGTGACCTGAGCCGAAGACAGATGCTTAACCAACTGAGCCACCCAGGCGACCCAGCAGTAGTTATTTTGAAAGAAAGTCCATCCCAGAAAGGCACCAGTTCAGGGGGATAATTGTTTCTCATTGACTGAATTGCAGGGCTAGTCAATTTCTTGTAGGAGGTGCAGTGTACATCTCTGCCTTTTGGGGCCTGTAATTGATTCCTTCCTGTTAACCATTCTTCTTTTGAGTCTGTAATTGCCACTGAGTGGCAAATAATAAATAAATAAAGTCTAAAAATTGCCCCTTCTGCCTCCCAACTCCACTTTAGTTGAGGTTTCCCTTTATCAAGTTTCCTATTTCCCCCTTTTGATCAAGATCTTTCTCTGAAAGCATAGCTGATCAAAAGTCAGGTTTTTTAAATTCAGTGACCTTTTGACCATCAGTGCCAGGAAAGACTTTTCCTGGTTGTCATGCCCCATATCAGATGGAAAATACATAGCAATTAGAAACCAGTTAAGGTCACATTTGAGTAACAAGGAAGGTTAGGAGGGAGAACTCTCAGGCACTGCCCACCTTATAGTCCATATTTACCAAGATCGTAAGGACTGAAGATCATTTCCTTATTGGGAACATCATTTTTACAAAAGTTCGATAGGCAACAAACACAGAAGAAAGTAACATGATAATTTCAGATTGTATAATGGTTCTAAACGGGGATCCTAGATCTGAAAGTAGCCAACTAAAAATATTTGTTGGCACTTATTCCAACTTAAGGGAGAAAAGTTACCCCTATGGAAGCAAACCTGAAGTTGTTTATGCCTCTTGGAAGTCTCCACTTAAAGGTGACATGAAAGCAGAATAGTGAATACAGCAAGAGCGCACTGAAAGAATTAACTGAGTGCAGGTATAAACATGAAGCAATAGCTGATGAACTTTTTGCAAAACAGCAAAACCTCAAAGACATTTTAAAACAGCATTGTTATCTTGAAAGAACTGTTTGGAACCAAATGTGTTACACTTGGTAAGGTTGCAAATTCAGAGACCATGAATTTGGATAAGAATCCAGAATCAGTTAATAGTTAAGATGAAAGAAATACTTTTATGAATTCCGAATCTTTTAGAAGAAGCAAGTGAAAAATTAATTTGTCATGGGATCGCAATGCGGCTGTTTCTGAAAGGCCATAATCAAAAGAAGAGGTTTCCCTCCCTTCACAAGGGTTTGGGAAATGCAGACAAGGGCATTCATTGTCTTTACACAAATGAAAAGAAGCAACAGTGAGAAAAAGGTGCACAGGCCTGGTCCAGACATCTTGGGAAAGCTGTCTTGTCAGATGGCATCTGCTTCAGTTCCGGGAAATCTTTACTTTCAGGTCACCAGGTGGCGTGCAGGGCCAGTTAGGGTTTGGTACTTTCTTTAGATGTGTCACATGAATCCAAAAATCTGTTTCTTAGAGTTTGGTGGCACAAGGCTGGTTAGCAGTAACTAGTAAGGTCATTTCCAGCAAAGAGCCCGATGGTGGGACTCAATCCCAGGACCCTGGGATCATGACCTGAGCCAAAGGCAGGCATTTAACCGACTAAGCCACCCAGGCACCCCTAAGCGTGGTTATTTTTAATAGAAGCAGTTAGGCCTTTAGAACATTGCAGTATATCTCTTTTTATCAACTGTGGGTCAGAGGAGGCAGGGGCCAAGTGTATTAACGTCCTGTGACTATCTCAAAAAATCACAATCTATGAATTCCAAAGGGCGTGGATCTGAAATTTGGAAGGACTAACAGCACTGTTAACCAGGGCGTTTGGAGGGTCTCTACAAATTTTGCCAATTGAGTCTTAATAGTGCCATCTATGTGTTTGACTGACCTTGAGGATTGAAGATGGTATGCACAATGAAAGTGTTGTAAAACCGGCCAAACAGCACAGACTTGTTGAAGCACCTGACTGGAAAAATGGGTTTCCCAATCACTGTCAAGTTTAGAGAAAGGTTCTCCAGGTAGGGATAATCTTTTCCATCAGAATTTTAGGCACAGAAAAAACACTGGCTTCTCTACAAGGAAAAGCTTCAGTCTGCTGAGGAAGCATGCAAACCATAACTAAATCATACTTACATATCCATGAGACAGGGAAGCTGTATGAAATCCATTTGTGCAAACAAGTTTCTCTCAGTTGTTCTTTGGACTGGAAGGACAAGTAAGTAAGTATAGGCACTTTTTGTAGCTTTATTAATATTTCCCTACCAGTGCTGGTTTGTGAATGATAATCATTTTGTCAGTAGACAGTAGTTTAATGCGTGCACAGTAGTAAGTGGGAACTTAAGAATTTTTCGTAGGGCTGGATTATCATTTGGTCCAAACCAGCAATTTCTTTTTATCAAAACAACAATACTTTCTAGATTTCCAGTATTGTTTTTCCCTCTCT
Source organism: Callorhinus ursinus (assembly GCF_003265705.2). Classification (NCBI taxonomy): domain Eukaryota; kingdom Metazoa; phylum Chordata; class Mammalia; order Carnivora; family Otariidae; genus Callorhinus; species Callorhinus ursinus. Next base: position 4,104,619 of record NW_027397106.1, on the reverse strand, counting down.
GGGGCTAATTGTTGGGTATCTCTTGTTAGTTTTCCCAAATGATAATTTGGGAGAACATCCCTTTGGACCATGACAGAGGTTTGGTTTCCTTGAGAGCAGTGCTTTTGGTAGCAATATCAGCAAGGTTTACTCTGGCACCCAGGAGGTCGAGTCTGGAATGCCCAGGAACCTTAATAATAGCCAGAGCAGCAGCAAAAGTATGGTGTCTAGTAAATTTTGGATATAGGAGCCATTTTTAATTTTATCCCCATTAGAGGTAAGGAAACCGTAGTTTCCATAATGTTCCAAAGGCATACTGACAATGGGTATAAATGTTTGCAGTTTTACCCTTGCCCAACGTACAAGCCTGAGTGAGGGCATAAAATTCAGCCTGTTGAGTAGCCAGAGGTAAAAGTCCTGCCTCAGTGACTTCAAAGGAAGTTGTAATAGCATACCTAGCATGATATTTAGCATTTTCATCCTTTATTTTTTCCCTAAAGATTTTGTTTATTTGAGAGAGAGCGAGCACGAGTAGGGGGCAAGGGGCAGAAGCAAAGGGAGAAGCAGACTCCCCGCTGAGCGGGGAGCTTAACACAGGGCTCGATTCCAGGACCCTGGGATCATGACCTGAGCTGAAGGCAGACGCTTAACGACTGAGCCACCCAGGCGCCCCCATCTTTTTTTTTTTTTTTTCCTTTTAAGGATTTTATATATTTGAGAGAGAGACACAGAGAGAGCACAAGCATGAGCAGGGAGCGGAGCAGACTCCCCGCTGAGCAGGGAGCTGGATGCTGGGCTCGATCCCAGGACCCTGAGATAATGACCTGAGCTGAAGGCAGACACTTAACCGACTGAGCCACCCAGGTGCCCCTCATTTTCATCCTTTAAATAAGAACCATCAGTAAACCATTAAAAATCTGCAGTGGTTAGAGGAGTTTTGTGTAAATTGTCACAGGGAGTCGAAGGATGGTCTGTCAGCATTAAGCAGTCATGAGGGGTTCCGTCAGTGAAGGAGGGGAGAAAGACTAGCAGGGTTAAGGTTATTGCAGCAGGAAAGAGTTCTGTGAGGGGCCGTGGGCAGCAGGATGTCCTAGGAGGTGAGATGACTGAGAAGGGCTGAGTGTGAGGAGACTTCAGGAGGGCCTTTACTGAGTGGGGCACAGAGGGTTAAAGGGGGTTCTAGATTATTTCTTCAGTGGCTTTAACTACAAGGGAAAGTGGCAGGAATGGCTTTGAGGCAAAGGGGACATCCCCATGCCACAGGCTCCAGTTGTTGGTCATAATACCCTGGGGGTCGGTGGTGGTCCCCATGTTTTTGGATGACTGCTCGAAGGACGTTCCCTTCCCTCTCACAAAGAGGAGAAAGGGAAGTTGATAATTAGGATGTCTGAGGGCAGGGGGCTTTATTAGGTTTTTCTTTAAAGTTTCAAAAGGTGGGGTGCCTGGGTGGCACAGTCAGTTGAACATCTAACTCTTTGTTTCGGCTTGGGTTGTGATCTCAGGGTCATGAGATCAAGCCCCACGTTGGGCTCCACACTCAGTGCAGAGTCTGCTTAGGATTCTCTCCCTCTCCTTCTGCCCTTCTCCCCCCCCCCCCGCATGCTCTCTTGAGTGCGTGCTCTCTCTCTCTCTCTCTCTCTTTCAAATAAATAAGTAAATCTTTTTTAAAAAACCTGTTAAAGTCTCAAAAGCTATAGCCTCCTGATCTTTTAAATAAAAAGCAGCAGGTTTGTCATTTTTTAGTAAAGTATATAGAGATTGAGCCATAAAAAATAAGTTTGGAATCCAGTTTCAGTGGTAGCCAGCCAGTCCAAGAAAACCTTGTAATTGGTGTGTAGTTTTAGGTTTTGGACAGTTCAGGATGCCACGAAACCTTCCTGGATCCAAATGTGGACCTTGTTCCAAAATCAGGTGCCTTGTGTATTGAATCTGAATTTGAGCAAAGTGCAGGGTTTTTTTGGAGACTTTATGTCCCTTTACATCTAGAAGTTTTAACGGGTGATGCTGTCTCCTGTGAAGAGGTTGGAGAAGAGCAGCAGAGAAGCTAACCATCTCCATATTGTGACAAAGCAGAGCCTGCAGAAAACTTTTATATCATCCAAATCAGATTTTAAGGATTGTGAAAAGTCAGAGGACTGTGTACGTAACCCTGGGGCATTACTGTCCCAGTGTATGCCTGTGAAAGAAAACAAAGCTACCCTTACTAACTTGGAATACTAAAAAATTCACCAAATAGATCAATTAGAGTGAACAATTTGCTTTCGGTGGGAATGGATGTCAGTAGCATGTGGGAGTTAGGAACAACAGGGTGCCAAGGGATAATGATGATATTTATTTGCCACAGGTCCTGGACAAACCTCTATCTTTAGCCATTGGGTTTTCTCACAGCAAAATCGGGGTATCACAGGCAGTAGCGCGGGGGATGTTGAGGCCCTGGGCTTTGTAGCTTTGTAATCTTCTATTATGAGCTCGATGCCTTGAAGGGCTTCTTTATTTAGGGTATTGATTCATTCTGGGGAGAGGTTTTGAGGGATCTGAATATTGATGGGAGGTGTACTGTGGATGCTGCCAGTAAGTTGAAGATTTTGTTCATAAGGAGGAAAGTAGTTGATCCAGTAGGAACAAATGGCCAGTGTCCCCAGACTCAGCTATAGTGCCATCAGAGAAAGAGCAAATAAAAGATGTCAAGGGTAATTTAATCCCCTAGTTAGCTATCTTGATTACTGCTGTCAAATTCTAGAATTATTTCCCCCTTTTGGGAGAAATTCCCACATGATATTTTTCTAAGAAATCTCAGCCTGATAAATGAATAGGGGTAGAGGAACTAAGGGAGAAAAAGGGTGGGTCTCTCAAATGGCCTAGACCAAAGGGAATAGGTTCAAAGACAGGAACCTGTTGAGGTTCGTTAGAGACCCCACTATTTGAGTTGTAGTACTCTTGAGACAGAGGCTGCTTTATAGCAGTATAGCCGAGAGTATAGCTCCGTGTCAGTAAGGACAGAAAGAGGTCCATTGCCAGTATGGAGAGTGGTTTTTCCAAGCCAGTTAGGAGGGAGGATTGGGAAGAGCCTCGTAGTTTCTTGGAGCTCTGTCATTGGGAATTAGGAGGACACTGGTTAGTCTGACTAGATGGCTGAAGCTCCTAGAGCACTTAAATTGGTAATAGTCTTTTTTTCCAATGTCCTGGCCCTTTGCAATAATAGCATCCTTTGATGAGCATTCTTCATTTGCCAGAGTTAAAAGTTGAGAATTTTAGCAGTCTTTATTTTAGGTGACTCCTCTGGGATACTAGCAAGCTGGTTTGCTAAATTTAAACTAAATCTGGAGTGGGCATAGTTTCCCATCCCGGAAAAACTGGTTCAGCCCATTACTAAGCATAGTTAAATGCTACCTAGGCAGAGTCAACATGTAAAGGAGGACCAGAATTTTTTTAAGACAATTTGGAGTTGATTGCAAGGGTCATAAACAGGTTCATCAGGCTTTTGTGTGCAAGCCTGAATTTTGTTCCAATCAACAGACTTAGGAAAAGCTACTGTAGTTGCTTAGTGGAGAGTTATAGTGAGTGTTCTAGCATCCTGCCAAAAGTTAGGGGTTTCTTTCTCTAAATCCCCTTCAGGATATTCCCATCAGGCTGGCTTCATGCACAGTTTGGCTTGGCCCTCACCAACAAGCATGAGGACTAATGGATGAAAATCTGAGAAACTGAATTTGAATAACTTCATTAAATTCTTCAGCAAAGCTGTTATGGGGGTGATCCTTCGTCACTTTAGCAAACTCTTTAACTATGACTCTCAATTTGGCCTTAGTCCAGGGAACCTAAGAAATTTGAGGTTGAATGGATCCTCAAAAGATAATTTTAAAGGGACAGGTTCTGATAGGCTCTGATAGGCTCAGAGGAAGAGGGAGTGGGGAGAGGTTCAGGGAATAAAGGAAGTTTGGTGAAAGGATTAGCATGGGGGAGCAGGGGACACAGAAGAGGTCAGGATGGTGGATGGTGCTGAAGTGAGGCCTGAGCTCTGGCTGCTGCAGTCCTGAGGCATAGAAGACAAGGGAGGGGGGTGGGAGCAGAGGCCTCAGAAGCCTTTTTTGTCTTTCTTTAAAGGTTTGCCTTAGTCTAGAAATTGTTTTGTGGAGAGGCAATTTTAGATTCCTGATAACATTCCTGGAAGCCTCAAAATATGAATCAAAACATCCCATTCAGTTTCCACAATTTTAGAGCCTTAGCTGTTCAATTCAGTTTTGAGAAAAGTAAGTTTGGAAAGATTGGAAGTTACCCATAATGTCCATTTGAGGTTCTGAGCTACTTTTGATTAAAATGTGCATGAGGAAGGGACTAGAGTATTTAAATATAAAATTGGGGGGCGGGCAGCTGGCTGGCTCAGTTGGAGAGTATGTAACTCTTGATCTCAGAGTTGTGAGTTCGAGCCTCATGTTGGGTGTAGAGATTACCTATAAATCAATAAAACTTAAAAAAAAACTTTTTAAAAAGATTTTATTTATTTATTTGACAGAGTGAGAGAGCACAAGCACAGGGAATAGCAGAGGGAGAGGGAGAAGCGGTCTCCCCACCAAGCTGGGAGCCCGATGTGGGGCTCAATCCCAGGACCCCAGGATCACGACCTGAGCCAAAGGCAGATGCTTAACCATCTGAGCCACCCAGGCGCCCCTTAAAAAAATTTTTTTTAAAGTTTTTATTTGTCCAACTTTTATTTTTTTAAAGATTTTATTTATTTGAGAGAGAATGAAAGATAGAGAGCACGAGAGGGAAGAGGGTCAGAGGGAGAAGCAGACTCCCTGCTGAGCAGGGAGCCCGATGTGGGACTCGATCCCAGGACTCCAGGATCATGACCTGAGCTGAAGGCAGTTGCTTAACCAACTGAGCCACTCAGGCACCCTAAAAATTTTTTAAATAAAAAATTAAAATAAATATAAAATCAGGCCAGGATCCCAGTAGGGGGGCCCCTCAAAGCATTTTGATGACTGGGATCCCATTTTTAGGGTTTTCTTTGTTTTCTAGAGCAAAAAAACAAATTCCTAAACAGCACAGTTTCAACAGGAACAGCCTGGTTCCAAAAGGAATCAGACCAAAGGCCTAAATCACCTTTGGGGGGCTCACTTTGAGTTTATTTTGTTCATCTTTTTCTACTTTCTTTTTCTTTTTCTAATTTCTTGAGTGAGGAACTTATATTATTTTTTTAAGTTTGTTTCGTGTTTGTTGTTGTTTAGTAATTTCTGTGCCCAACGTGGGGCTAGAATTCCCAACCCTGAGATCAAGAGTCACATACTCTTTTTTTTTTTAAGTTTTATTTATTTATTTGAGAGAGAGCACACGAGAGGGGTTAGGGTCAGAGGGAGAAGCAGACTCCCTGCCGAGCAGGGAGCCCGATGCGGGACTCGATCCAGGGACTCCAGTATCATGACCTGAGCCGAAGGCAGTTGCTTAATCACCTGAGGCACCCAGGCGCCCGAGAGTCACATATTCTTCTGACTGAACCAGCCAGTTGCCCCTAGTAGAAATAGCCCAGTTCCAAAGGAATTGGACTGAAGGTTATTACAGTTCAATAGGATCAGTCTGGTTCTAAAAAGGAGTTGGACTAAAGGCCAAGTGAGTATTCTCAGAAAAGACAAAGCCTTAAAGCAGATCCTCAAGAAAGCCTGGAGAGCGCAAACACAGAGAGCAGAGTGAATACCGGGGGAAATTTACCTTCAAATCCCAGAGTGAGTGAGAAAGTAGTGAGCTCAATTAGTTCTGTGGCTCCTGGGTGCCTATTTGCTTACCAAACTCAGAGTTATTGGGGATCTTCTCTTGACCTCAGTTCTCATCACCAGATGATGTTAAAAATTAACCTTAGGGGTGCCTGGGTGGCTCATTTGGTTGGGCATCTTACTCTTGATTTCAGCTTAGGTCATGATCTCAGAGTCAGGAGATTGAGCCCAGTGTTGGGCTCTGTGCTCTGCTCAGCCTGGAGTCTGCTTGCGATTCTCTCTCTCCCCCTGCCCCCCGCTCGCCTACATGCTCCCTCTCTCTCTCTAAAATAAATATTTAAAAAAAATTAACCTTAAAACAGTTACTTTATCAGCAAAGGTGGGTTTATTTGGGAATAACAGAAAATTGCAATTTGAGACCTGCAAGCTATGGTAAAACCATAGACACAGCCCACAAACACAAACACAGGAGAGGAACACTGTTTATGAAGAAGGAGGAAATTGGAAGGGATTGTTTTGAAAGAAAATTCATTGGACAAAAGCATGAGTTCAGGGTAATGATTGTTTCTCATTAGCTGAGATGCAGGGATAGTTTCTTCTAGGAAATGCAGTGTACATCTCTTCCTGTTGGAGCCTGTAATTGATAATGCTTCCTGTAATTGACATTGAGTGAGTAGTACACCCCCCCCCAAAATCTGGCCTCCCACTCCAGTTTAGTAAGGTTTCCTTTAATTAATTTTTACAGGTCTATAATGATATTCCCTGTTTCCTTATTCGTGTTGGTGATTTGTCTTTTTTTTTTTTTTATCTTTGTCCGTCTTGCCAGGGTTTATAGATTTTATTGACCACCACTCCCAACCCAAAGAACTAGCTTTTTGTTTTATTGATTTTCTCTATTTTCCTGTTTTCAGTTTATTGATTTCTGCCATCTTTATTATTCTCTTCCTTCTGCTCACTTTGAGTTTATTTTGTTCATCTTTTTCTACTTTTTCTAGTTTCTTGAGTGGGGAACTTATATTATTTTTTTAAGTGTTTCGTGTTTGTTGTTGTTGTTTAGTAATTTCTTTGCCCAACGTGGGGCCTGAATTCCCAACCCTGAGATCAAGAGTCACACGTTCTTCTGACTGAACTAGCCAGTTGCCCCCCAGAACTTATATTGTGGATTTGAGATCTTTTCTCTTTGTTATTGAAAATATTTAATGCTATATATTTCCCTCTCGACACTGTTGTAGATGCTTCTCACAATTTTAATACGTTGTATTTTCATTTTCATTCACTTCTATGTATATTTTAAATTTCTTTTCAGATTTCCTCTTTGACAGTTGCTTAATTAGGAGGTGTTGTTTAGTGTCCATGTGTTAAATGATGTTCTGTTGTATTTCTTTTACTGATTTCTAGTTTGATTCCATTATGGTCAGAAAACATATTCTTGTGATTACAATTCTTTTAAATTTGTTAAAGTTTTTTTTTTTATTATCTAGGATGTGGTATTTTGAATATTCCATGGATGCTTGAAAAGATCTTTCATTTTGAAAGCAGATTAAGAGTTATAAACAGCTCAGATGTTCTCATCTGCTTATTTTGCAGACAGCTGAAATGAGTTATTTTATTGAATGGAATGACTCTTAGGTTGGGAAAGTATGAGAAAATATAAGGAATTCTAATTTCTTCAGAGGGATGTGAAAGTAGATATGATTTGCAGGTATCATGCTGTAATAAAATTTTGCCCATAGTAGACATTTTAGGATAATTTAGATACATCATCTTTTTTTTTTTTTTTAAGGTTTTATTTATTTGACAACGAGAGAGGGAACACAAGCAGGGGGAATGGGAGAGGGAGAAACAGGCTTCCCGCTGAGCAGAGAGCCCGATGGGGGATTTGATCCCAGGACCCTGGGATCATGACCTGAGCCAAAGGCAGACGTTTAACGACTGAGCCACCGAGGCGCCCCTAGATACATCATCTTATAATAATAATTGTGTCTATAGTGTTATAATATTCTGGAGTTGGCCCATAAAAATGTTAGTTAACAGCCTCAAATTATGTGAATTAATATGTCTGAACTACTAGAGCAGACGGGTTCATAACTTAAGTTTAATATATGTGGAGGAATTTGACACGAGAGGTCTCATCTTAACAATCTGTGGTAAGAGGTGAATATTCTCCCAAATACATAATGAATATTCTCATCTACAACTGAAGTGTGGTTAGTAGCAAAACAGTATTATAATGTGTTAAGATAGAGTTGGTGAGTTTAATGAAAATGTGTGGATGTTGGAAACCCACGAGGTCTCGATTATATGTGAGTTTCTTCAAAGGAAATATGAGTACACACAGTAGCATTCTGTTGATAAAAGAGGCTTTGTGATAATAGGACTAAGAACAATTGGACCTTAGAGAAGAAAGTTTACCACAATTTATATCACCTACAGCCATTCAGAGGCACTGTGATCTGATCAGCAAGTTTCTGTCCTTAAGGTTAAGACTCCCACCTTTGGTGTGTTCATTAAAAAATACTGAGTTTGTATCTCAAGATTTTTCATATTCAGTGCGTTTTTCTAAATAATATAATTTTGAGTATTTTACCTGAGAAGCAATTTTGTGGTTCTTTTTTTTTAAGATTGTATTTATTTTGAGGGAGCGCGCACACAAGTGGGGGTAGGGACTGAGGGAGAGGGAGAGAGAGAATCTCAAGCAGACTCCACACTAAGGGCAGAGCCCGACATGGGGCTCAATCCCATGACCGTGAGAGATCATGACCTGTGCCGAAATCAAGAGTTGGACGCTTAAGTGACTGAGCCACCCAGATGCCCCAATTTTTTGGTTCTTTAATGTCTCTTCCCATGAAGTAGAAGAATGTGTATAATTTTGGTCCCAAAATTAATAAACTGAGAACTAATTCACAGTACAACTTTGCTCTCATAGAATCTATGGTAAATTTTTAAAAATGTTTAGTGCATGCTTGAAAAGAAAGTATATTCTGTGATTGTTGAATGCAGAGCTCTATACATTAGGTCAAGTTGATTTTGTTGTTTAAATCTTCTGTATCTTGGGACACCTGGGTGGCTCAGTTGGTTAAGCGTCTGCCTTCAGCTCAGGTCATGATCCCAGGGTGCTGGGATCGAGTCCTGAATCGGGCTCCCCTGCTCAGCCTGCTTCTCCCTCTACCTGCCACTCCCCCCGCTTGTGCTCGCTTTCTCTCTCTCTCTCTTTCCCCCTCTTTCTGACAAAAAAATCTGTCTTTAAAAAAAATCTTCTAGGGGCGCCTGGGTGGCTCAGTCGTTAAGCGGCTGCCTTCGTCTCAGGTCATGATCCCAGGGTCCTGGGATCGAGCCCTGCATCGGGCTCCCTGCTTTGCGGGAAGCCTGCTTCTCCCTCTCCCACTCCCCCTGCTTGTGTTCCTGCTCTTGCTATGTGTCTCTCTGTCAAATAAATAAATAAAATCTTAAAAAAAAATCTTCTATATTACTTTTTGTCTGCTTGTTCTATGGCTGAGAGAAATGTATTAATTTTCCAATATAATTGTGGGCTGATTTCTTCCAGTGGTCCTTCAATTTTTGCTGCGTGATTGAGTGTATGTTACAAGGCCATGTTATTATGTGACTGTAGGTTTTTAGGACCTTCAGGTTATGAGACTGATGCACAGCCTACTGCACTAAGAAGGCACTTGATTGTAGGTTTTTAAGTTACTGAATATTCCAGGAGAATTGTCCCTTTTATTTGTGTCTTTATTTCTAGAAATACTTTCTAAAGTATTAAAGTCTAACATGATACTATTTGGCTTTAATTTGGTAGTATCTTTTTTTTAATTTTTATTTATTTATTATTGGACAGAGAGAGACAGTGAGAGAGGGAACACAAGCAGGGGGAGTGGGAGAGGGAGAAGCAGGCTTCCTGCTGAGCAGGGAGCCGGATGCGGGGCTTGATCCAGGGATCATGACCTGAGCCGAAGGCAGACGCTGAATGACTGAGCCCCCCAGGCACCCCTAATTTGGTAGTATCTTAATGGCATCTTTTTTCCCCTGTGCTTTCACTTTCAAATTTTCTGTGTCCTTATATTTTAAATATATCTCTTGTTAACAATCTATAGCTAGATTTTTTTTAAATCTAGTCTCCTGGACTCCCCATTCCCCCCTACCCCCCAGTTATTAGATATTGTGAATTGCGCTTAATGAATGTTCTTATATATGTCTGTGCTGCACATAATTGTTTGGTCATAGAGTATGCAAATACTTAGTTATAGAAGATACTGCCAACAATTTTACAATCTTGTGTCAGTTTTTAACACCATCAGAAGTGTATGAGAACTGGAGTGACAGGGTGGCTCAGTTGGTTCAGTGTCCTGCTCTTGATTTCAGCTCAGGTCATGATCTCAGGGTTGTGGAGTGGAGCCCCGCTTTGGGCTCTGTGCTCAGCAGGGAGTCTGCTTGAGATTCTCTCCCTCTGTGCTTCCCCACCCCACCCCCACATGTGCATGCTCTCTCTCTCAAATAAATAAATAAATCTTAAAAAAAAAGTGTATGAGAACTGTTGATCCACCTAAGTGCCCAAATTGGTATTTTGAGTTTCTTGTTTCTTTAAGTTAACAACCATCTAGTGACTATGTAGCAGTATTTCATTGTGGTTTTGGTTTGGTTGGGTTTGGTGTTTTGTTTTTTTGATATAACAACATTATATTAGTTTCAGGTGTACAACATAATGATTCAGTATTTGTATACACTGCAAAATGATCATCACAATAAGTCTTGTTAACATTCATCACCATAATAGTTACAATTTTTTTTCTTGTGAGGAGAATTTTTAAGATTTACTCTCAGCAACTTTCAAATATGCAATACAGTATTATTTACTGTAGTCATTATGCTATACATTATATCCCCATGATTTATTTATTTTATAACTGGAAGTTTGTACCTTTTCTTTTTTTTACACCACATTTACCATTCCACTTACTCCCACGCCCCTACTCTGGCAACCACCAGTCTGTTCTCTGTGTGAGTTTAGGTTTTTTGTTGTTTGTTTTAGATTCCACATATAAGTGAGATCATGGGTTATTTATCTTTCTCTGACTTAATTTCACTTAGCGTAATGCCCTAAAGGTCCATCCATGTTGTCACAGACGACAAAATTGCCTTCTTTTTTATGGCTGGAAAGTAATGCCATTGTAGTCTCCTAGATTTTTTTTAAGATTTTATTTATTTATTTGAGAGAGAGAGAGAGAGAGAGAGACAGACAGAGATAGCGAGAGAGAGCATGAGTGGGTTGGGGGGAGAGGGAGAAAGCAGGCTTGCCGCTGAGCAGGGAGCCCAACTCGGGGCTCAAGCCCAGAGCTCTAGGATCATGACCTTAGCCAAGGCCGACACTTATGACTGAGCCATACAGGTACCCCTGTAGTCTCCTAGATTTTTAACAGAACTTTGGTCCATGTACATTTAACATAATTACTGATACATACTAGTTTAGACCTACCATCTTTCTTTGTGCTTTTTGACCCACATGTTCCATGTTTCTTTTTCTTTCCCTTCTTCTTTTGAATCATTTCTTCTCATTCTCTCTCCTCATTATTTGTATCAGTTGGACTGCACATAGACTTGATTACCACTTTTTTAGTGATTATCTTAATTAAAGCACATATACTTAGTACAGCCTAAAGTTAATACTTCACTCTCAGATAATCCAGTAACCTTAGAACACTATTTTCATTTATCCTCTTTCTAACTTCCTACCAGTGTTAGGACTTAATTTTATCTTTTTCTCTTTTAATCCCATAAAGCATCATAATTATTTCATGCAGTCAAATTATTTGATTTTTTTCCCACATAGTTATCACTGTCTTTGCTCTTCATTCCTTCATACATGTCTAAAATTTCATTTGAGATTACTTTTTTTTTTTAAGATTTTATTTATTTATTTATTTGACAGAGAGAGACACAGCGAGAGAGGGAACACAAGCAGGGGGAGTGGGAGAGGGAGAAGCAGGCTTCCTGCCAAGCAGGGACCCCGATGCGGGGTTCGATCTCAGGACGCTGGGATCATGACCTGAGCTGAAGGCAGAGGCTTAATGACTGAGCCACCCAGGAGCCCCAATTACTTTTTTTTTTTTTTAACCTAAATACATGCTTTAGAAAAACTTTAGCACTATACATACTTGGGGCTGCATAGTTTTTAGTTGTGGGGGACTGTGCATTGTGAGATGGTTAGCAGCATTCCTGGCCTCTGTCCACTAGATGTCAGCAGCACCCCACATTTTGACAACCCCAAATGTCCCTGGGGCTGAAAATTATTCCTGATTGAAAACTACTGTTTTAGGGCTACTGGGTGGCTCAGTCGGTTAAGCATCTGCCTTCAGCTCAGGTCATGATCCCAGGGTCCTGGGATCGAGTCTTGCATCAGACTCCCTGCTCAGCGGGGAGTCTGCTTCTCCCTCTGCCTGCTGCTCTGCCTACTTGTACTGTGTCTCTCTGTCAAATAAATAAAATCTTTAAAAAAAAAAACTGCTTTAGAATTTTATTTGATGTAAGTCAGCAGATGGTGGTGACTGTTTTTCTTTGTTAAAAATACCTATCTCATAATTTTTGAAAGGGGTTTTCACTGGGCATAGAATTCTACTTTTTTTTTCCCCCCCACTTTTAAAGTAACTTTGTGCTGGCTTCTGTCTTCCGCTGTTGCCCTTGAGAAGTCAGGGGACTACTGCTGTTCTAAATATAATTGGTCTTTTTTTTCTTTGGTGGCTTTTATAAAGTCTTTATCTTTGGGTGTTCTGCAGCTCTCTTATGTTGTGTTTATGTTTAGAGTTCTTTTTATTTATTCCACATGGGAGTTATTAAGCTTCTTGTATCTGTGGATGGTGTCTGTCATGAGTTACAGAACATTTTCAGCCATTATCTCTTCACATTTTGCCTTTAAACACCTCTCTTTGTCCTTCTTACTCTATCCTTCATGTCTCTTAACGTTTTATGTGTTTTGCATCTGTCTCTGTGTTGCAGTTCATATAATTTCTTTCCTGTCATCCAGTGCATGGATTCTCCTTCTAGCTCTGTCTAATGTGCTATATCTGGTTCATTTTCCAGTCTACAGTAGTTTTGTCTTTACTGAAGATATTTTCAAGCTTATCTTGAAACATAATTGCTTCTTTACACATAGTAAGCATAATTGTTTTATAATATGTGTCTGATTCTGCTGTCTTCTTGTTTTTGCTTCTTGCTCATGGTACTTTGTGTGATTGGTTATTTTTTATTCTTTGCTGTCTGTTGATCTTGAAAAATTGTTTATGGGAATTCTCTGTGGCCAAGGATGAGAGTGCCTTTCTCCAGAAAGAATTTACTGTTACCAGCTGTCTGGGGAACCATTTTCGGGGTTGGAGGCTTTAGCCCTTCCCTTCCCCATATCCATGCAACTTTCTTTCTGTTACCTTACTCTGAGGGCAGTGAGGCCCTTTGGAAGTCCCAGCTTTATGGGGGGCGGGGTGTCCTGGCTTTACCTAGGAAAACAAAACAATACCAAACTCTGGCATTTCATGTCCCCCTCTCCTTTGAGAGCAGTTCAAATCTACCTTGATAAGCAGTTCTGTTTACTATTTGTTCTTGCCCTAGCTCAGATTTTGCCCTGGTGATTTAGAATTTAGAGTCTTCAGAATATATGTGAAGCAGAGGACAGAGAAGTGTCAAGAAATTTTACCCTGTCTGCAAGCTAATAAGGTAGAGTGTCTCAGTTTCGTGGATGTTGGCAGAAGACATGAGAATCCTGGTTCAGAGAAAAAGGGCTTTATAACTCATGGTATAGCAAATGGCATGAATTTCATGTTTGCTCAGTCTCCCTTGCCCTCCAGATTGCACAGAGTACTGTAGAGTTTGCATCACTGCTAAGGGGGACTCCAAGCTTAAGAAAACCCCAGACTTTTAAAGAAAGCTGCTAGCACGCCTGTCCAAACTTTGCCCTGGAGGAGATACTACCTTTATTACTCTGGACAGCAAACAAATCTGCCCTTTGTCCTGAAGGAAAATACGTACTTGTCTTCCAAAGCTATTCACCATACAAACATCCTTGAAAAGATAGTCCAGAACAAAAGTTGCCTCTGCTTGGAAGACATGTAGAAATACAAGAGACCCATAGAGAATTGGCTTTCAACCAGAAGGGTATAAGAATATATTCTTTTTGCCCTGCCTTCTTCTATCTTCCCAGCATTTTTTTTCTAGATGACAGAAAACTGGATGATTTTATTCTTTTACTTTTGTCACGCATATCTCCTCTCTTTCCACACATACCCCCATCCACTCTCTTATACTTTGTGTGTGTGTGTGTGTGTGTGTGTGTGTGTTGTGAAATTTTGCTTTTCCAGCCAGGCTTTTAAGAACAAATAAATGCCCTATGTTGAGGCATATGTGTACTGAAACAGTGTATTTAAAACTATTTCTTTGGTTTATTTGTGATTGACTTTGAAGGCAGTAACTATCTGTCGGTGGTCTTTTTTATTTTGAAGGTGTAGCACAGCACCTGGCACAGAGGTGACACTCACTGGGTCTTGTTATCTGTGTTTTGTTTTTTTAAGATTTTATTTATTTGACAGAGAGAGACACAGCGAGAGAGGGAACACAAGCAGGGGGAGTGGGAGAGGGAAAAACAGGCTTCCCGCCGAGCAGGGAGCCCAATGCGGGGCTCGATCCCAGGACTCTGGGATCATGACCTGAGCCGAAGGCAGATGCTGAACGACTGAGCCACCCAGGAGCTCCTTGTTATCTGTTTAATCCAAAACTCTTAGTCCTGATCAAAATACAATGTTGCCTAGGTTTGCTTATCTAACCACCCCCACCCCCATTGCAATTCTCTAGTGCAGTGTTTCTCAAAATACAGTATACATTCCACCGTTGGTGGTACTCCAGACCTCTTTAAATGGTGCATGGATGAACATTTTTATTTTAATGTGTTGAATTCAAAGATACCAGATCGCTTATTTGAAAATTAGGGCATTGGTTGGGACAGGATGGATTGTCAACAATGAAAATGGCCCTATTAAAACTTAGGGCAGAAGACATTTCTCCGTGGCCATGTTGACATGAGAAAGATGGGAAAGTTGGCACCATTTCTTGTACCCCATCCTTTATATTGCTTGGTTGGAAATAAAAATATTGGTCAAATGCCCTGAGGTGAGGAAGTGTAGAATTCAAGTCAGAAAAGTCAAAGATACAGCCAGAAGAAAGTATAGTAATAACTTCACTAAGTTTTAATGTCCAAAATCAGAAAATATTTAATTAATTCACAGAACTTGAGTTGGTTAGCATTGAATGTGCCAGTGGGCTTAGGACTGTAGCTTGAGAATACAGTGTGGAGCAAAAAAGAGGCAAGTTCCTCTTCTTCATAGCACTTGCTGTCTATTGGAAGAGACAACACACAGACCAAATATTCACCCGGATGTAGAAGTGTAACCCTGAGAAGTACAAAGGATCATACACAGGATAGATGAGAGCCTATATAATAGTGATTTGAGCTTGTGGGGAATAGGACAGCTTCTCTAAGGAAATGATGCTTGATTTGAGATCTGAAGGAGGAATAGGTGCTAACTTTGCAGGAAGGAAGGAAACACCTTTCTAGGCATGTGGGGGAATATCTTATGCCAAGGCCTTGGGAGGGAGCAGGAGAAGTAAAAGGAATGGACTGGCAGGCTCCACTGTGGGCAGAACTAGAAGAACATGGTTTAAGATGAAGCAGAAGTAGGAAGGAGCCAGTCTGTGCAGGGCTTTGTAGGTAGACCATGGGAAGGAGTTTTTTAGTAGGTGTTTTAAAATTATTATGTTTGGTTTTTAAATTAAAAATACAATATTTAACAATAACATTGTTTTCGTTATATTTACTTTTATAATTACCATATAGTTCTGGCAACTGGCACTTGTTTTTACTTAGAGTGAAAAAAGTTTTGGGGATGCCTGGGTGGCTCAGTTGTTTAAGTGTCTGCCTTCAGCTCAGGTCATGATCCCAGAGTCCTGGGATTGAGCCTCACATTGGGCTCCCTGCTCAGCGGGGAGCCTGCTTCTCCCCAGCCTGCCTCTCCCCCTGCTTGTACTCTCACGCTCTCTCTCTCTGGCAAATAAGTAAAATCTTTTTTAAAAAAAAGTTTTCTATTTAAGTGTATTTGAGTTTACAAAGGTGATACTTTAAAGAAAATTAATAATAGATAATTGTACAGGAGATACAGGGATTTGGCATTCTCTAGAAAGCATGCAGTTGAGTGTGAATTCTTTATCCAGTCAGTTCTGTTTACCATGTGTAAATCCTAACTGTCCAAGGATCATTTGAATCTTTTAAGACTTAGGAAGAGTGACATTTTGGAGCAAGTACAGCATATGCCTAACTAGAGAAAAAAATTTAAAGCCACAAAATTATGGTGAAATTACCTTTACGTTAAATAACAAACTAAAAGATGTAATTATCTGGTTCATTTTTATTTTGAATTAATGGCTCTAGTCCATTAAGAACTGAGCAGATACCGTGGAGCTAAGGATTTGCCACCATTGATACTGTAGTAATTAACAAATCATTTCAAATGTCAAAATAGTCTGTGCCATCTTTTTCTTTGAAATGAAAAAGCAAAACAAATATACTTGATATGTTGGAAGCAAACTGAGAACATACAGAGTGAGAGGTTGTAAAACTCTTTGCTTGGTACCAGGAGGGATAGGGTGTCTTGGAAGAGAGCACTGGGCTCGAGAGCCAGACAGGATCAACCTACTGTGGTCACTATTGTGCTGGGTACTTTTTAAAAAACTTACTGTGGAAAATTTGAAATGTATTCAAAGTAAGATTTTTAGGTTAAACCATCATGACTCCTATCACCCAGTTTCAGCAATTACTAACTCAGGACTTACTGTCAGAGTCTCTCTCCCTATCCTATAACCAATTGGATTATATTGGAGCAAATCCTAAATATCATCATTTCAGCCTTCAGTATTTCAATGCATATCTCTAAATTATGAGGACTCCTTTAAAGAACAAAACCACGGGGCCCCTGGGTGGCGCATTCACTTAAGCATCCGACTCTTGGTTTCAGCTCAGGTCACGATCTTAGAGTCGTGAGACCGAGCCCTATACATCAGGCTCCACGCTCAGCCAGGAGTCTGCTAAAGTTTCTCTCTTCCTCTTCCCCTCCCTGTGTGCACATGTGCTCTCTCTCTCAAATAAATAAGTGAATCTTTAAAAAATAAAGAACAAAACCACAGTGCTATTTTCACACCTAAAAGAATTACTCCTTAACATCACCAAATATCCATTCAGTGTTTAAAATTTTCCTGTTATTTATTCCCTGATTGTTATTTATTGTGTGTGCACACACATAGTTAAAAAATTTTTAAATTGAAGTATAATTAACATAAAATATTATCTTAATTTCAGATGTGCAGCATATTGATTCAGTAGTTTTGTACATTACTAAATGCTTACTATGATAAGTGTAGTCATCATCTGTCACCAAACAATGTTATTACAGTATTAATGATTATATTACTTATGAGGCACTTAACATCTCCATGACTTATTTAAGAGTTTCTTTGTTTTGTTATTATCTCTCTTTCTGTTTGACTTACTACATTTAACATAATACTCTCTAGGTCCATACATGTTGTCACAAATGGCAAGATCTCATTCTTTTTTATGGCTGAATAATATTCCATTGTGTATATATACCACATCTTCTCTTTCTGTTCATCTGTGGACACTTGGGATGCTTCCATACCTTCGCTATTGTAAATAATGCTGCAAAAACATAGAGGTGCATATTATCTTTTTGAATTAATGTCTTTGTTTTCTTTGGGTAAATACCCAGTAGTGGAATTACTGGATCATACAATGTTTCTACTTTTTAATTTTTTTTTTTTAAGATTTTTATCTATTTGACAGAGAGAGGCAGCGAGAGAGGGAACACAAGCAGGGGGAGTGGGAGAGGGAGAAGCAGACCTCCCGCGGAGCAGGGAGCCCGATGGCGGGGCTCAATCCCAGGACCCTGGGATCGTGACCTGAGCTGAAGGCAGCCACTTAACCGACTGAGCCACCTAGGCACCCCTCTACTTTTTAATTTTTTGAGGAACTTCCATACTGTTTTCCACAGTAGCTGTACCAATTTACATTCTCATCAGCAGTGCATGAGGGTTCATTTTTCTTCAAATCCTCACCAATGTTATTTCTTGTCTTTTTTATTCTAGCCACCTGACAGGTATCAAATGGTATCTCATTGTGGTTTTGATTTGCATTAGTGATTTTGAGCATCTTTTAATGTGTGTGTTGGCCACACATATGTCTTTGGAAAAATGCTTATTCAGGTCCTCTGCTTATTTTTTTGCTTGGATTATTTGTGGTTTTGAGTTGTATAAGTTCTCTATAGATTTTGGATATTAACCCTTATCAAATATATATTTGCAAATATCTTCTCCCATTCAGTGGGTTGCCTTTTTGTTTTCTTGATGATTTCCTTTGCTGTGCAAATGCTTTTTATTTTTGTGTGGTCCCAGTAGTTTATTTTTGCTTTGTTACCCTTGCCTGAGGACACATATCTAGAAAAATGTTGCTAAGGCAGATGTCAAGAAAATTATTACCTAGGTTTTCTTTTAGGAGTTTTATGACTTCAGGTCTCAAATTGAGGTATTTAATTCACTGTGAGTTTATTTTTATGTATAGTGTAAGAAAGTCCAATTTCACTTTGTGTGTGTGTGTGTGTGTGTGTGTAGCTGTCCTGTTTTCTCAGCACTATTTGTTGAAGAAACTGTCTTTTCTCCATTGTATATTCTTTCTTTGTAGTAGGTTAATTGACCGTATAAGCATGGGTTTATTTCTGGGCTATTCTGTTGTATTCATCTATGTGTCTGTTTTTGTGCCAGTACCATACTGTTTTGAATACTACAGCTTTGTAGTATATTTTGAAATCTGGGATAACTTCAACTTTGTTATTCTTTCTCAAGATCACTTTGGATGTTTGGGGTCTCATGTGGTTCCATATAAATTTTAGGATTATTTATTCTAGTTCTGTGGTAAATGCTGTTGGTATTTTTATGGAGATTGCTTTGAATCTGTAGATTACTTCAGGTAGTATGAAAAAGTTAACAATATTGATTCTTTCAATCCATAAACATGGCATATTTTTCCATTTGTTTGTGTTATTTCAGTTTCTTTCATCAGTGTTTTATAGTTTTCAGAGTACAGGTCTTTCACCTCCTTGTTTAAGCTTATTCCTAGGTTTTTTTGTTTTTTATTTTTTGTTTTTAAAATGGTGGTTGCCAAGGGGTTACCAAAGGGCCAGAGGGAGGAGGATAGGAAGTTATTGTTTAATGGGTACAGAGTTGTTGTTTTTTAGGGGGGAAATTTTTTTTTTAATAGTTTAATGTATTTTATTATTTATTTATTTATTTATTTTTTAAAAGATTTTATTTATTCATGAGAGCCAGAGGAGGAGAGAGAGAGAGAGAAGCAGAGGGAGAAGCAGGCTCCCAAGGAGCAGGAAGCCCGATGCGGGACTCGATCCCAGGACCCCGGGATCATGACCTGAGCCGAAGGCAGACGCTTAACCATCTGAGCCACCCAGGCACCCAGTTTAATGTATTTTAATAGCACATTTACAGGAACAGCACAGAAGACAGACAACATTAAAAACATGTACTTGCATGTAGGACAACTCAGTTAGAAAAGTACAGCGAATGGATGGATCTCCTGTATGATAAAAATGCTACAAACACCATTTAGTTGCCATCAGTAAGAAATTTACTTGTTTTAAAAAAATCCAAATGCTGGCATTGTCCAGAAAAATTTAACAGGTTTATTTATAATTGTTATAAAGTTGAACTGCTGAAACGTGTTTACTGAAACATTTTGACTTGCATTAATGCTTTATGTCCCCGCATTTATATTAAAAATTCACACACAGGGCGCCTGGGTGGCTCAGATGGTTAAGCGTCTGCCTTCGGCTCAGGTCATGATCCCAGGGTCCTGGGATTGAGTCCCACATCGGGCTCCCTGCTCCTTGGGAGCCTGCTTCTCCCTCTGCTTCTCTCTCTCTCCCTCTCGCTCCCTCTGTCTCTCATGAATAAATAAATAAAATCTTAAAAAAAGAAATTCACACACAAATGACAATGGAAAACCTGCCAATACCTGATTTCTGTCCCCTATTTTTCCACTTGCAATCATATACTTAGGTACCTTTTGACCCCATGGAAAAAAAATATCTAACGTTCAGAACTACCAATAACAGGAAGAAGAGAAATTTTTTTTTTTTTAAAGAATGAAATGTTTTCCATCATAGTGGATTCTTAAGCACGTTCTCCACGTATGCAGTGCGCTAGCTGGATGTCTTTTGGCATAATCGTGACACATTTGGCATGGATAGCACACGGGTTGGTGTCTTCAAAGAGGCCCACCAGATAGGCCTCGCTTGCCTCCTGCAAAGCACCAATAGCCGTGCTCTGGAAGCGCAGATCTGTTTTGAAGTCCTGAGCAATTTCTCGCACCAGACGCTGGAAAGGAAGTTTGCGGATCAGAAGTTTGGTGGACTTCTGATAACGTCTATTTTCACAGAGTGCCACAGTACCAGGCCTGTAACGATGAGGTTTCTTCACCACTCCAGTAGAGGGCGCACTCTTGCGAGCGGCTTTTGTAACCAGTTGCTTCCTCGTGCTTTACCACCGGTTGATTTGCGGGCAGTCTGCTTTGTAGGAGCCATGGTACAGAAACTCCCTTACTTACCCCCCTTCTCCTTGGGCTGGAGCTCGGCGAGCTAGAGGCGGCGCTGGCGTTGGCGAGCGACGGCCGAAAATTGTTTTTTTAGTAATCTCCACAACCCCAAGATCAAGAGTTGCATGCTCTACCAACATGTGCTCCAGTATTTTTTTATTATTGATGCAGTTGTAAATGGGATTATTTTCTCCTCTTTCTGCTACTTCATCATTAGTGTATAGCAATGCAACAGATTTCTGTATATTAATTTGTATCCTACAGCTTTACTGAATTTATCAGTTCTGATAGTTTTTTGGTGGAATCTTTAACCAAATATGGTATCATGTCATCTGCAAATAGTGCCGTTTTTACTTCTTTCTTACCAGTTTGGATGCCTTTTATTTCTTTTTCTTGTCTGATTACTGTGGCTAGGACTTCCAGTACAATATTGAATAAAAGTAGCAAGAGTGGACATCTTTGTCTTGTTCCCAATCTTAGAGAAAAAGCTCGGTCTTTTACTTTTACATACTCAGTATTGAGTATGATGTTAACTGTAGGTTTTTCCTATGTGACCTTTATTATATTGAGGTATGTTCCCTCTAAATCCCCTTTGTTGAGAGTTTTTAGCATGGATGGATATTGTATTTTGTCAAATACACTGGCATCCGCTGAGATGATAATATGGTTTTTATCCTTTCTTTTGTTAATGTGATGTATCATGCTGATTGATTTACAGATATTGAACACCCTTGCATCCCTGGAATAAATCCTACTTGATTGTGGTAGATGATTCTTTTTAATGTATTGTTGAATTCAGTTTGCTCGTATTTTGTTGAGGGTTTTTGCATCTTTGTTCATCAGATATACTGGCCTGTAGTTGTCCTTTTTTGTAGTGTCTTTATCTGGTTTGGTATCAGGGTAATGCTGGCCTCATAGTGAATTGGAAGCTTTTCTTCCTCTCTTATTTTTTTGGAATAGTTTGAGAATAGGTGTTAACTCTTCTTTTATATATATATATATATAATATATATATATATATGTGTGTGTGTGTGTGTATATATATATATTTTTTAATTTGACAGAGAGAGGGAGGGAGAGCACAAGCAGGGGGAGCAGCAGGCAAGGGAGAAGCAGGCTTCCCGCTGAGCAGGGAGCCCGATGTGGGGCTCGATCCCAGGACCCTGGGATCACCTGAGCTGAAGGCAGACACTTAACCAACTGAGGCACCCAGGCACCTGTTAACTCTTTAAATGTTGGTTGAATTGACCTGTGAAGCCGGTTGGTCCTTGAATTTTGTTTTTTGGGAGTTTTTTTTATTACTGACTGAATATCATTAGTAGTAATCCGTCTGTTCAGATTTACTATTTGTTCCTGATTTTATTTTGGAAGATTATATGTTTCTAGGAATTATCTGCTTTCTAGGTTGTCTGATTCTTTGGCATATATATTTTCATAATATGTCTTATTATCCTTTTTTTTTTTTTTAAGATTTTATTTTTTGCCAGAGAGCGAGACAGCAAGAGAGGGAACACAAGCAGGGGGAGTGGGAGAGGGAGAAGCAGGCTTCCTGCCGAGCAGGGAGCCCAATGCAGGGCTGGATCCCAGGATCCTGGGATCACGACCTGAGCGGAAGGCAGACAGACGCTTAACGACTGAGCCACCCAGGCGCCCCTCTTATAATCCTTTGTATTTCTGTGGTGTTGATTATTTCTCTTCCTTCATTTCTGATTTTGAGTCCTCTCTCTTTTTTGTTGTGATGAGTCCGGCTAAAGGTTTATCAATTTTGTTTTATCTTTTCAAAGAATCAGTTCCTGGTTTCATTGATCTTTTCTGTTTGTTTTATTTCAAGTCTCTGTTTCATTTATTTCTGATCTAATCTTTATTATTTCCTTCTAGCTTTGGGCTCTGTTCTTTTTCTAGCTTTCACGTGTTAAGGTTAGGTTGTTGAGTTTTTTGTTTTTTCCGATAAGCCCGTTTTGTTATGAACTTCTCTCTCAGAATTGTTTTTGCTGCATCCCTGAAAATTTGGACTGTTGTGTTTTCACTTTCATTTATCTCCACGCATTTTTTTTTTTATTTCTTGGTTGATCCATGGATTGTTTAGTAGCATGCTGTTTAGCCTCCATGTAGTTTGTGTTCTTTTTAGACTCGTTGAATGTGTCATTCAAAGCCAGTTTCCTTGTTGATTTTCTGTTTAGGTGATCTATCCATTGATATAAGTGGGGTGTGAAAGTCCCCTACTATTTTTTTTTCTGTCAATTTCTCTCTTTATGTATTTGGTGCTTTTATGTTGAGTGCATAGATATTTACAATTGTTATATCCTCTCGTATTGTTCCCTTTATCATTATGTAGTGCCCTTCTTTGTCTCTTGCTACAGTCTTTGTTTTAAAGTCTATTTTGCCTGATATAAGTGTTGTTACCCTGGCTTTTTTTTTTTTTACCCCTTCCACTTGCATGGTGTGTTTTTCCAGCCCTTCACTTTCAGTCTGCACATCTCAGTCTGAAATGAGTCTCCTGTAGGCACCATATAGGTGGGTCTTTTTTTTTTTTTAAGATTTTATTTATTTATTTGACAGAGAGAGACACAGCAAGAGAGGGAACACAAGTAGGGGGAGTGGGAGAGGGAGAAGCAGGCTCCCCGCTGAGCAAGGAGCCCGATGTGGGGCTTGATCCCAGGATCCTGGGATCATGACCCGAGCTGGAGGCAGACACCTAATGACTGAGCCACCCAGGCGCCCCCCCACCCTTTTTAATCCATTCAGTCATCCTGTCTTTTGATTGGAGCATTAAGTCCATTTACATTTAAAGTAATTGTGGATAAGTATGTATTTATTGCCATTTACTATTTATTTTCCAATTTTTTTTTAAAGATTTTATTTATTTGAGAGAGAGCATGAGAGAGGGGAGGTCAGAGGGAGAAGCAGGGAGCCTGATGCGGGACTTGATCCTGGTACCCCAGGATCATGACCTGAGCCAAAGGCAGTCACTCAACCAACTGAGCCACCCAGGCGCCCTGTTCTCCAATTGTTTTTGTAGTCCTTCTCTGTTACTTTCTTCTTCTTGCTCTCTTCCCTTGTGTTTAGATGGCTTTCTTTAATGTTAGGCTGGAATTCCTTTCTCTTTATTTTGATGAAATAAAGTAACTCTTTTCTCAAGTCCAGTGAGTATCTTTATGATCATTACTTTAAATTTTTTATCAGGCATATTGTTTATCTCTGTTTCTTTTAACTCTTTTGCTGTGATCTTGTCCTGTTCATTTGGGACATATTCCTCTGTCTCCTCATTTTACCTAACTCTCAGTGTTTGTTCGTTTGTATGTATTAGAGAGGTCTGCTCTGTCTCCTGGTCTTAAAAGTAGTGGCCTTGTGTAGAAGAGGTCCTGTGGTGCCCTGTAGTGTAATGCTCCCTTATCACCAGAGCCAGGTGCTCCAGGGGTGTCTCCTATGTATGTGGGCTTTATGCACCCTACTGTTGCGGCTGAGGCCCATTTGACTTCAACCCAGTTGACTGCAGGATCCCACTTTTCCTGCTGTGGGTTCACTGGACAGAGTTTGGTCCCTTCACTGTTGAGGGTTCTGTCTGAGGCCTCTGCAGATAGGCAGGGTCAGTAATCTTGCTAGCTGTCTGCACTTAGTCTCTCTGCCCCAGCGGCAGACCCACCAAAGGCTTTCTTTGTGCTCGGCCACCCGAGAGGTTTTGGTTGGTAGGTGGGTCAGCAGTCAGAGCAGATGTCTGCAGTTTGTCTGTCTGTCACAGTTGTGGACACACTGATGGGCAGGATTTTTCTCCCTGCACGGCCAGCTAAAAGGCTTGCTGCTGGAAGTGTGCACGCTGGTGTGTGTGGTTATCTCCCCCCTCCCCAGAGTAGGAGTCACTTTGGAGTAGCTTCAGTCTCTGGTGGGGCTGCTTGCAAGGTGTGGTGGGGCATGAGCTGCCTTGGAGGGGTGCCTTCTGAGGTATGCAGATGGGATAGGGCATGTTTGCTGGAAAAACACAGAGGTGTGACACATGGTGCTAATAAGGTTAGCACTGGCTCCTGCAAGTGTCCAGCTCTGTAGGCTGGGGAAAAGGAAGAGAAATGGCACCTGCCATCACTTCTGTTCTTGGAGAAGTCTCTCAAAAATCCCTGCCCTTTTAGTAAATAAAGTTATCTCCTTCTCATATACCCCAGGCACTTTTCAAACTACTGCTTCTATGCTGTGTCTCAGGCAGGGTTACTTATGCTGATTATTTAATGATGGGGACTCCATTTCCCATCTCCCTCCAGCTCTCCCAGAGTTAAGACCAGATTTTAAAGTACCCTAAGCCCCACCGATTTTTAAAGCTCCCAGAGTTAAGCCCCACTGGTTTTCAAAGCCAGATGTGGAGACTTGTCTTCTCAGTGTCAGTCCCCAGTGCATGGGATGTCTGGTGTGGGGTATGATCCTCTTGCTTCTCTGTGCTTGTGGTTTCTCTCCTGTTTGTGGTTAGTCTCCCCAGGGGTGTGGGTTTTCTACCACCTCTCTGCTCCTCCTACCCTTTTCAAGGTGGCCTCCTCTCTGTGAAGGTCTGTTCTGCCAGTCTTTTTTTTTTTTTTTTTAAGATTTTATTTATTTGATAGAGCGAGAGAGCACAAGCAGGGGGAACAGCAGAGGGAGAGGGAGAAGCAGGCTCCCC
Organism: Callorhinus ursinus; assembly: GCF_003265705.2. Taxonomy (NCBI): domain Eukaryota; kingdom Metazoa; phylum Chordata; class Mammalia; order Carnivora; family Otariidae; genus Callorhinus; species Callorhinus ursinus. The sequence continues at coordinate 4,079,592 of NW_027397106.1, read as the reverse complement.
GCCAAGCAGGGAGTCTGATGTGGGGCTTGATCCCAGGACCCCGGGATCATGACCCCAGCCGAAGGCAGATGCTTAACCATCTGAGCCACCCAGGCGCCCGTGTTCTGCCAGTCTTGAGGTCATGTTCAGAGTTAGTTGCAAAGATGAGCTCAGGATCCTTCTACTCTGCTGTCTTCCTCATAATGCGCACACATACATTTTTCAACAGTTTGTTGAGCCAGGATCCAAGTAAGGGACATATATGTAGGCTCTTTCTCTTCACCTTTCCCCCCACCCTTTGTTTTTACCTAATTAGTTTTTAATCTTCACTGTAACTGTGAACAAGATAGTGTTAGTTCTGTTTACAGAGGAGGAAACTGAGGTCCTGAGAGGTTAAGGAATTTGCTTAGCATCACAGAGTTAGTGAGTGCCTTTGGATGAAAATCAGCCCAAGCTTATCTGTCTCCAAAGCCTGTGTGCCTTTCTGGAGTTAAAAGACTGAATTTGGGTGCCTAGGTGGCTCATTCGGTTAAGTGTCCCGACTCTTGGTTTCAGCTCAGGTCACGATCTCAGGGTATGAGAACAAGCCCTGTGTCGGGCTCTGCGCTGGGCGTGGAACCTGCTTAAGATTCTCTCTCTCCCTCTGCCTTTCCCCGCCCCCCCTTAAAAAAAAAAAAAAGACTTTGGATTCAAACTCTGGCAAAACAGAGGCTTTTTTCCCATGACATGCTACAAGCTGTCTGACCTCCCTCACCCAAGTGTTTACAGTCCAAGGATCCCTGAATTAGGTAGCTAAGGAGCATACTAATTTTTGTCTTGTTGCTTATATAAGAGGAACTTTGGGTTCATCTACCCCAGGGAGTGAGAGGAAATCAGGGGGTGTTCGTCCAACAGCTCTCAATTTAACGAGAGCAGCTCCAGATCTATCTGCTTCTTCTAATATCTCTCCTAAGTTCTGAGGTTGCAGCCATGGTGTACTAGCAAGTTCTACAGCTCTTAAGGTCGAGAACTGCACTGTTCATTGTGGTACCCACTAGCCACGGGGGATATTTCCATTTTAATTTAAATTATTTAAAATTAAGTAAAATTGAAAACCAGTCCCTCAGTCACACTAGCCACATTTCAAATGCTTAGTATTCACATGTGGCTAATGACAACCGTATTGGATTGTGCAGATACAGAACATGTCCACCATTGCAGAACGTGGTTAGTACTGAAACGTAATGTGTGGAGGTAGTCAGCTATGTTTCAACCTCATGTTAAAATTGGAGGACCAGCTTCTTGTTACTCCTTTCAGAGTGATCTCAGGATTTTAAATTAGGAAGTTTGAGAGTGGGGGTGGGAAAACGCCAGGCTTTGGGACCCTAAATCATGAGCATCTTGTGAGGTTAGAACAGTGAAAATAAGGGGAAGGATTACTAATAGCTAAAACAAAATCTGGTGCCTTTTTTCCACCTGCCAGACCCACAGTCCGCACAAAATCGCAAGGATTGCCAGAAACCCTGGATGAATGATTGCTTTTATTTGTAGAAATGTAAATTAATCCCACCACAAGCTCTCCATATTAGTTGAGTGATTGGCTTCAGTTGGGGTCTAAAAGGTAAGGGGGCGTTCATTTGTTTTGATCTGAGTGTAATGGTTACTCTAGAGCTGGACTCTAGATTTGTGAATTCTATTTTAACTCTTTAGTTTTTGTATCCCCTTATTGGGGTGCTGTCAGAGAGAAAGAGAGCCAGACATATGTTAAAGGTAGCAAGACAGATTTCATTCAGACTAATGAATGCAGTGGGGAAGAGAGACTGTAACACAAATTGAGTTCAAATCTACTAAAACAAAAGGTGAGAACCTTTTTAAATGCTGGGATGTGCTAAAGGAAAAGTACTGAAGATGTTAGGTTGGGAGGTTGGTCAATGTGATTAGGCCATCTGTGTTTGCTAATTGATGTTTATCAAAGTTAGACTTCTGCTGTCCCACAGAGACTGGGAGACAAGGGCCCTATTCTTCCTGATGATTAATTACATTTCAAAGGGATGGCTCCCAGGTTCTTGAGAAAAGACATTTCTGGGTTGTAGAAGATTTATATCTCAAAGATCAGAGAAGGGATTTATAACTGCAAGTTTTCTAAAGTAAATGCTCTAAGCAAAGTGAAATCAGGGACCTGTAGTCAGGTTTTAGCTGGAACAAACGGTAAATTTTTTTGGCAGCTTTGAGCCTTTTCAGGCAGGCATTTTCAGGGGGCTAGGGTCATCCTAGGGACCTGGCCTTCAGCTGATAAAAGCTGTACTAGAATTTGGTTATGTCTCTTAGTTGTGTGACGGGTGATGGAGTTGTTTGTCCTGAGAGTTGGCAGGTCTCAGTACCTGGATAACATTTTATATACAAAATTTCATGACCTGGACATTCTGGGGGATGATGAGGCTGGAATTTAATCCCATCTTGGGAAGAGGACAAGAACCTTCAATGAAGGGAATAATAAGGCATTGTTTGGGGGGCTTTTTGCAAACAAAATAAGAGGGGAGCTTATTTAGGAAGTTGACTTACAGGACCTGAGAAAGCAGCCCTGGGTTTTATTTTGTTATTTAACTCCAAAATGAATGGTATGAACCAGTGTAATCCACAGGAAGGTGAGAGATCGCTGATAACTGTAAACATATAAAAAAGCTTCTTGGAAGAGGTAGAACTTGAGCTGAGCCTTGAAGAATGATGGGTGGGCTTTTCTTGGTTTAGCGTCTTATTATGGTATTTCTGTGAAACCCCATCTGATTTCCATGGAAATAAATTATAATCTCATGATTGAATTATTTATTTTTAAATATTTGATTTTTCTTTTTTTAATTTTCTTTTTTTTTTTAAGATTTTATTTATTTAACAGAGAGAGAGAGAGAGAGCAGAAGCAGAGGGAGTGGAAAAGGGAGAAGCAGGCTCCCCGCTGAGCAGGAGCCTGATGCAGGGCTCGATCCCAGGACGCTGGGACCATGCCCTGAGCAGAAGGCAGACGCTTAACAACTGAGCCACCGAGGTGCCCCTAAATACTTGATTTTTCTTTAAAAACACTGCCCAAAGTAGGTATTTCTCTCACTTTTTGACTCTAGATTTCTGGATTGATTTTCAACCAGATCTCTTCAGATTAACATGTTCTAAAGAGCCTCTTTATTTTTGCACAGTCAATTCTCTGTCTAAAATCTTCCAGCCCCCAGCCCCATATTGCCCCTTCAGGGAGTTGTTTATCCTTTGAGACCCAGATGAAGTAGCACATTTTCTTTGCTCCCATGGTACAGTATTTTCTGTTTTTTCTGTCCTACTATAGCTTAGTCGGTTTGTTGTAATTCGTTTGTAATGTCAACCCCCTAGTATAGCGTCTGCCCCCTAGAAGATACCTAATGTTTGATTAAATAGATGTGGTTAATATCATAAGCTCTGAAATATGTTTTCCAGTGTTAAGAACTCAGCTGTCTTATGTGCATAGGTATAATACATATTTGTTAATTGAATTTTTATTTGTTCTTAGATGGCATTAAGAGGATCTGCGCCAGTGACAATTATACCTCTTCCTGGAGAGCAAGTACAGGTTCAGGGGGTCATCCAGACAGCTCAGTCTTCTGTAATTCACCCACCACACGTGCAAACGGTACAAAAATTCAAAGACTTAGTGGTTGAGAGAGGGGACTTTTATACCCTGAGTCTTTGGACACATTGAAGTTGCTATAGTACAATATCATAAACCAAGATAATAAAATTGTCTTAGAAATTAGACTATAGGACAAATGAGGCAAATAGAAAAGTTTGAGAATTTCTAGTTTCATGTATAGACTACCCAGTGAAAAAGTAAGACAATTTGGGGGGAAGTTATTGCTGGGAAATGAGACTTCCTTAAGGGAAAGCACCTTTTTGTCCCAGTGGTATCTTTCAGGAAAAGGAGAATTCTGAAGCAAGGGCGATGGTATTGGTGTCAGCAGAGTAATAAAAGTGCCTGCCTTATGCTTTGTGGAGGTTAAATAAGAGAGTTCTCTCATAGTAGAGGCAAGTTCTTATTTAGATCTGTCTACTTTCTTATTACCACCTGACAGCAGTAGAAAGGAAAGCGATCCTGGGTTCTTTTTCTTTCTACTCTTTCTCCCCATTTTATCTTCTGGCTCCTGTGAGTCTTAGAATGCCTTTGGTCATCCCTCATTTTTTCCTGCTCTTTATAAAGTATCTGGCAGTGTTGTCTGCTCTACAGCTGTGTCTTTAATGTGGTTTTCCTGTATGAAAGGTGGCTACTGCATGGATTTTTGAGTTTTTATATGAAGATTTTACTCTTACTTGCCAGTGCTCTCATTAAAGAGAAATACTTGATCTTAGATACATAAGTAATCTCTTAGTTCCAGAAATCATTTTCTTGAGTTCAGTGGGAGACTTGGGAGTAAATTTAGGGACAGTGAAAATAGTTAAAGGTTTAGGTTAGATTGGTGTATCCATGATGCTTGAGGATATATTATAATATCCGTTACTATTTCTTAATTATTACAGGTCGTGACCAGTTCATCCTTTTTTGCCAAAAGATACAGATTTAATATAAGGTATAAATAAGTAGTTGTACACCAGAACTTGTTTTTGAAGGAGATTATAGAATATAAAACAGATTTCTCTGGAAACTTAAGATCTAAGTCTGATTCCTTTAGGGGAAAGCTTTCTATAGATAGTAATGTAGAGCAATGACTTGTTATGTCCTTTCTAGAAGCCTGTTTGGGTTATTTTATTTTTTAAAATAAAGATGAAACTGGGGGAAAAAAAATAAAGATGAAGTCAGGTGTCACAGTGCAACTTTGGACAAATGGAAATTTTAATATATTTTAAAAATTGAAAATAACTTGTTTTCTTAATAGTAAGATACCATTATAACTTAAAACTTGCATGTGGTTATTGTGTTGACATAATTTTAAAGGGCTTATTATTAATAGTTACCATTTAATATGTGCTTGCTATATGCCATGCACTTAAGTGCTCTCCATGTATTAACTCATTTAATTGTAAAGTGAGATAAACCCTAATAATTAGTACAGATTTCTAAATTACATGTTTACACCCGCCCTTGCAAGTGACCTCCATCTTGATAAACCTAATGATCTGTTCTCAGTCCTTGTTCACTTTACCTGTTAGCATCACTTGCCATAGTTGATCATTCTTTTTTAAAGATTTTATTTGTCAGAGAGAGAGAGAGTGCGTGCGTGCACAGAAGCAGGGGGAGTGGCAGGCAGAGGGAGAAGCAGGCTCCCCGCTGAGCAAAGAGCCCGATGTGGGATTCAGTCCCAGGACTCTGGGATCATGACCTGAGCCAAAGGCAGACGCTTAACTGACTGAGCCACCCAGGTGTCCCGATCATTCTTTTTAATACACTGGTTTTGCTAGCTCTCTAGGACACATCATTTATCTGGTATTCTTCCTGTCTCAGTGGTGGCTTGTTCTCGGTCTTACTTGCTGGTTCCTCCCCTTCCTCCCAACCTGTTAATGTTAGAGTGTAGTGTTCCTGGGTTTTATCGTTTGTCCTCTTCTCTGTATATTGAGCTCATCCAATCTTACGGCTTTAAGGATTATCTAAATAGCTGTGACTCCCAAGTTTATATGTCAGCTCTTCCCTGACTCAAAGGCTTGTATATTTAGCAGTCTCTGCCATGTTATTATCTAATAATTTGATAATAGTTGGATTTCTAATAGCATTTCAAAGTTAGCATGTCCAGAATCCAAATCAGATTATTGATTAAAAAAAAAAAACTGAGTAATGTGCATCAGTTTAGAAATAGGGTGGAAATCAGAGACTGGTCTTTATAACTCTAGTAAAATAGTATTGCTTTATTTTAGGGACTTTCTTCTTAGTTCTGAGCATGCTCTATCATATGTTCCTTTAAGTAGTTTGGGCCTCTGAAATAAATGTTGCTTTTTCTTTTAGACCTTAGATTTAATGACAAATGAATTTGGGTGGCAGGAGACAGATCATATTTTCTGAAAGTAAAAATTAAATTGTTTTCCATCTGCATTGTTCATCACCGTAAAACCAGTTCTGTTTTCCAGGTATCATCTTTATCAGAAAGTGAGGAGTCTCAGGACTCATCAGACAGTATAGGCTCCTCACAGAAAGCCCACGGGATTCTAGCACGGCGCCCATCTTACAGGTGAGTACTCGTGTTTCAAATCCTACATGTGTTATATTATACTGATGAGTTGGAATGGTGCTGTGCAAAACAAACTATATAAGGAGGGAGCATGTGTCTGTATAGGACGGGAAATGTTAAGAGAGATAGATTTGAGCCAGATTATGAAGGGCCTAAATTGCTGTCCTGAAGAGGAATTTAGTCTTATCTTCTGGCAAAGTACTAGATTCCCATATTTACTTTTAGATAGTTAACTTTAATAGCAACATGAAAGAAGGACTGTAGATTTAAGGAATTGAACTAGCTTGTCTTCCCTTTCCTTGCTTCTTTACTGAAACACATTTTTCTGCATTGTGTGTAACTCCTGCACATACTTTAAGCCTTATTTCCTCCTGGAAGTCTTCTGATTACTTTCTTTCCAACTCCCAAGACCAAGTTAGGTCTTTCTTCTGTGGCATTCTTTTTACTGATCCCTGTTATAGTATTTATCTCATCCTGTTGGAATTCCAGTTAATAATACATGAGCCAGGGGCATCTGGCTGGCTCAGTCAGAAGACCATGCGACTCTTGATCTGGGGGGTTGTGAGTTCAAACCCCATGTTAGGTAAAGAGATTACTAAAAAGAAATAAACTAAAAAAAAAAAAAAACCACAGGCCATGCTCTTAAATAATTTTTTGCATTGCAGAGTGACTGTGCAAGAGTAGATGCTCAATTATTACTTGTTGAACGAAACATCTAGAAGGTAGGAGGAAAGGGAGACAGAAAAGGATGAAATGCTATCTTTGAAAGCATATAAACAAATGCAGTAAGATTTTAGATATTATAAGAGAACTCTGTATAGGGTATAGTCATTCCTGCCTGGTTGGAATAAATAGGAAAGACTTCATAAAAGATGTCATTTGGATCACCACCAATCTGAAAGATTTTGTGAGATAGGGGCAGGAAGGGGTTTGGTAGCAGGAAAAGAGCTTAGGCTGAGGGACAGTGTAATCAAAGTATGATATGAAAGAGGTTGGCCTGTTTTCAAAATTGGGAACTTAAGGAAGAGGAGGTTTAGGAAGAAAAGGTAAACAAGAACCAAATTTCTTAAAACCTTAGTACCATGTTAAGGAATTTGGACTCTATTGAATAAACAGTTAATGAACAAACAAATTTTGTCTGTGAATTCTGGCGGGGGTGGGGGTGGTTAAAAAGAAACCCTACTAAAATGAGCTCATAACCTGAAATTATAAAAAGCTGAAACAAATCCATTTTTAGCACGCAGCAGGAGATACAATAAATAGAATGAAACCACTATAGAACTTCAGATAGTAAAATTACCAGGAACTATAAGTGTAATTAAAATTGAAAGACATAAAGAAGGAATCAAAACCCTCATACTAGAATAAGACACTGGGGGGATTTAAGAAACAACTGAGTAAAACTTCTGGAAATGAAAAATGTAATTGCTAAAAACTGTTGAGGAATTTTAAATGTTATACGGCAGACTAGGTATAATTGAGAGAATTAGGGACCTGGGAGCTACAGTTCCTAGTAAATGACCTAGAATGTCGAAGAACACTGCCAGCAGCTTTTCTCTAATGACTGAAATTTCTAAGACATGAATCTGTCAGCTTCAGAAAGCAAGGTCCCAAACAAGATAAATTAAAATAAACCTAAATCTAGATGTACCTTATTAGGTAAAACTGGAGAACACCAAAGATAACAATAAGCTTCTACAGAAAAAAGATTACCCTAGAAAAGAATGACCATTAGACTTAACAACAGGTTTTGAATGTTAGTATTAAAAGGCAATGGACTAGAAAAAATATATATATTTTTAAAAGATTTTCCATTTATTTGAGAGAGAGAGAGCACATGCACGTGCATGCACAGGCAGGGTGGGGGGAGGGACAGAGGGAGAAACAGACTTCCTGCTGAGCAGGCAGCCTGACATGGGGCTCGATTCCAGGACCCTGGGATCATGACCTGAGCCAAAGGCAGATACTTAACCGACTGAGCCACCCAGGTATCCCTAGGAAATCTTTAAATGACAAGAGAAAGTGACTGTCAGTCTGGAACTTTATACCCAACTGAACAATCACTCAAAAATAATGGTGAAATAAAAACCATTTCAAACTGATTTAAGACATTACTAAAGGGTATACCTCGGAAAGAAGAAAATTCCATCCAAATGGAAGGAATGTGAATATAAGAAAAAATGGTGAACTAACAAATGCACTGACTTTTGACTTTTTAGAAAGATAATAATGATCAGTTTAGGTAGTTTAAAAACAAAATGCAGGGCCCCTGGGTGGCGCAGTCAGTTAAGCGCCCGACTCTTGGTTTTCGGCTCAGGTCGTGATCTCAGGGGTCATGAGGTTGAGCCCCGTGTAGGGCTCAGCGCTGAGTCTGCTTGGGAGTCTCTCTCCCTCTCCCTCTGCTCCTCCTCCTCGTGTTCTCTCTCAAATAAATAAATAAATCTTTCTTAAAAATCCAGAGGCTTATACCAGGCAGCAATATGTGCTTACTTATATGGTATTGATTAGACTTAACCTTAGATTGTTGGATGAAATCTCCAAACAAGGGGGCTTATCCAACACAAAACAGCTCCTGGATAAAACACTTGTTAATGTATTGTGCATTTATAGGAAGTAATAGAAATAATCACCTTCCTGTAGTAAACAGAAAAACCATATTCATAATGTTAAAATTTAGTCTAATTGGCTTTATTAAGTAATTCATGAACTGGGCAGCATCCCATTTAGCAAGTAGAAGGGAGCTTTGAGGAGCTATACAAAATGGAAGGTTTCAGGGGCACCTGGATGGCTCAGTCTGTTAAGCATCCGATTCTTGATTTCAGCTCAGGTCTTAATCTCAGGACCATGAGTTCAAGCTCTGCATTGGCCCCATGCCTGGGCATGGAGCCTGCTTAAAAAAAAGGAGGTGGGAAGCAAAATGAAAGGTTTTTATATGGGAAGGAGGATAGGGCAAGAGTTAAAAGTAAAAGGATTGTTCCAGTCAAGGTCTCTTTCCCTTAGGGGGGACAGCCAAGGGGTCTTATCAGGCAGATTTTCATCTTCCTTGGGGGGATGGGGAGGGGCCATGTGACAGATTACCTCACTGGTGCTCATCTGAAAATTTCTGACTAGTTATGACTACATTTCTGTGGGGGGAGGCTGAAACTGCAATTAGATTAAGTATTAAGCCCCAGTTTGGGGCTTGGCCTAAGTGATGTCATTTTGGGCCTTTGGTTTTCTTTTCAACGGTTCCTTCCTTTTGATCAGACTCAGCTTAACTGAGATGTGATCAAATTTTAAGGCATTAGTGCTGCTCTCAGCAGTCGAAAGTTCTCGTGGTTTTTGTTTTCTCTTTGTGTGATATCCAGACTTTTTTTTTTTCTTCTTAATCTTTGTGATATTCAGGTTCACATTGTCTTTGTGTTTCAGTCTTTTTTTTTTTTTTTTTTTTTTGAGAGAGAGAAAGAGGGAGGAGCTGAGGGAGAAACAGGCTCCCTGCTAAGCAAGGAGCCTGACATGGGGCTTGATCTCAGGACCCTGAGATCATGACCTGAGCCAAAGGCAGACGGTTAACTGACTGAACCACCCAGGTGCCCTTGTGTTTCAGTCTTAAGTGAGATCATTTGTTTGGTGGTTAGCGGCTATGAACATGCGTTGAAAGCTTTTGAGAGAATACAATGCACACAGGAGATTGTTACGATTACTCTAAGTAGAATAATTGTCAATATTTGGGAGTGCACCGTAGAGCCATGGTCCCCAAGACCTAAACCAGTCAAAATCAAGTAAGTCAAAGAAAGAGCCTTGTTGAAGGAGTTACCTTTTTAAGCAGCCAAATGTCTTGTTCTGCAGTGTTTTGTAATTGACTTTCAACTTCTCCAAAAGTGTTAATCCAGGCCCAGCAGCAGGTGGTGTTGGGCACAGCACAGACACTCCTTGCTCAGCTAAAAGATGAATCGAGCTGTTCTGTTTTCAAGGACAACTTTTGCAAGAGGGTTTGCTGTTGCTTTAGCAACAGCTAATGCAATAAAAGTGTGAAGTCTTTTATTTTATTTATTTATTAGAGAGTGAGTAAGCACAAGCAGGGGGCGGAGGGAGAGGGAGAAGCAGACTCCCCGCTGAGCAGGGAGCCTGATGCGGGACTCGGTCCCAGGACCCTGAGATCATGATCTGAGCCAAAGGCAGACACTTAACGACTGAGCCACCCAGGTGTCCCTGTGAACTCTTGATCCATTTCTTGGGTGGAAGCTAGATTCCTTGATGTAAGCTACTTATTCAAGCTACTTGGTTTGATCTAGGGATCTCCAGCATCTGTATAGGACCAGGTGTCAGGTAGAGCCTTCTTTAGCCATGTAGTATAGTGTGTACCCAAGGCTACCTTCTAGTTTTGCAGCAGTGTCAGTAGTCAGGAGCACTTGGTAGGGTGCTTTCCAACAGGGCTTGAGAGCTGAGTGTTTGTTTCTGTTTCGTTTTGATTTATTTTTTTATGGTAACCTTTCTGAAATACCGGTCGTCAGACTCTAGACTGTGACGAACAGGATCCTTTGATAAGGTGAGGGAAAGTTCCTTTAACCTGTTGATGATAGGCTTTATTTATTTATTTATTTTTAAAGATTTTATTTATATATTTGACAGAGAGAGACACAGAGAGAGAGGGAACACAAGCAGGGGGAGTGGGAGAGGGAGACGCAGGCTTCCCACGGAGCAGGGAGCCCGATGCAGGGCTCAGTCCCAGGACCCTGGGATCATGACCTGAGCAGACGCTTAACCACTGAGCCACCCAGGCGCCCCGATGATAGGCTTTAGTATAAGACATTAAAGACTTACAGTAACTGGTTACACTAGCACGAGACAACCAGGAATCAGCAGAAAGTTGTATGACCATAGCCGCGGTCTACGGGCGACTGTCTCCCATGGAGTGAGTTTGAGCAGAGCCAGTGGCAACACCTTAGGCCAAGGGAGTCCAGCAGTTTCAGCAAGCTTAGAGATTTTGAGAATTTCTTTAGTTCTTTCAGCCTTGCCTGATGATTGAGGGTGATAAGGGCAGTGATAATGCCAAGATATTTGTAAGGCCTTTATCAAGGCTTGAATGATTTGCCCAGTGACATGGGCACCTCAACGGGAGGTATAGCCTAAGCGGGAAACACATTTTCTAAAGGTTTTGTTTGTTTTCCCCTGCTGCAAGACTAATGCCCTCACACTGGCAAACTTCAGTCTATCTCTAGAAAATACCGATAACCCCCGTATTAGGTGGCAGGTGTTCAGAGTGGTTGGAAAGATGAGGTTTGAGGCCTCTGGAAACAAAAAGTTTTTCCAGGATTATGGAAAATTTCCAGGTTAGACATGGATGGTAAACTGTTTTTTGCAGTCTTATAGAAGTCTCCACAGCATAATGTTTATTTGTAATTTGAGTCTTCTTAAACATATCATGGTGGGTGAAGATATGTAAAAACCAAAAAATGAGATTTGCCAGAAAATGGGAAAGAACCCAGTGGCCCATCTTGGGTTTCTCATAGCCCTAACTACTCTACTCCATCTTAATTTCTCTGATGTAGGAGTAGGCTGTTGCCAGGTTAGAAGGACATCATGACAGCAGAAGTCTGGCATTGAGGGGCCCATTTTTGCAGAAGCAAAATAAACTTTATCCACGTGTGCCACGGTCTTACAATAAAAAGGGTTAAAGTTACTTATTTGACAGTGCTTCCCATGTAGTTTACATATCAAATAATCCTAATTAGTTTAATAAATTCTTTGGGATATTCTTGGTCAAAAAGACTTTATTTAGAACTTAATTTTGGGGGTAAGTGGCTGGCTCAGTCTTGATCTCAGGGTCATAAGTTCAAGCCCCATGTTGGGTGTAGAGATTACTTAAAAATAAAATCTTTTAAAAAAAAATTTTGGGAAGTTTGTCAAAAATATAAAAACTTTTGGGGCCCCTGGGTGGCTCAGTCAGTTAAGCGTCTGCCTTGGGCTCAGGTCAGGATCCCGGAGTCCCAAGATCAAGCCCCACATTGAGCAGGGAGCCTGTTTCTCCCTCTCTCTCTGCTGCTCTCCCTGCTCTCTCAAATAAATAAAATATATATATATATATATATATTTATATATATATATATAAAACATTTGAAAGGAAAAAAACATATTTGAAAGATTTTTTTTATTTTTTAGTGAGAGAGAAAGCACGCACACAGGGGAAGGGCAGAGGGAGAGAGAATCTCCAGCGGATTCCTGCCAAATAGAGCCCAACACCTCAATCCCACCACCCCGAAACCATGACCTGAGCCGAAACCAAGAGTTGGACGTTCAACTGACTGAACCTCCCCAGGCGCCCTTCGAAAATAGGTTTTAAAGCACTTGCCTAAACAGGATAACAGATCATTATGAAACTTTAAAAGGTAAAGAAATTTTCACAATCTTATCAAAATCAGACCAAAGTCCAAGAAAACTTTGTTATTTTAACAGAGAAAGAAAACCAAATTCTAATTTTGCACCAGGTTACTTTCGATACTAAAACTCACTGTTTTGGGGCACCTGGGTGGCTCAGTCGTTAAGCATCTGCCTTCGGCTCAGGTCACAATCCCAGGGTCCTGGGATCGAGCCCCGCATCAGGCTCCCTGCTCAGTGGAAGCCTGCTTCTCCCTCTCCCACTCCCCCTGCTTGTGTTCCCTTTCTTGCTGTGTCTCTCTCTGTCAAATAAATTAAAAAAAAAAAAATCTTAAAAAAAAAACCAAACTTATTGTTTTAAAAAGATTTTTTTTTATTTGACAGAGAAGGAGCACAAGCAGGGGGAGCGGCAGGCAGGGAGAGAAGCAGGCTCCCCTCAGAGCTAGGAGCCCGATGTGGGGCTCAATCCCAGGACCCCAGCATCCTGACCTGAGCCAAAGGTAGACACTTTAACTGACTAGGCAGACTCATTTTAAAAAATTTATTTTAATCTTAACCAACTGGACCACACATTGAAATTCCTTTTCCCCAAAGATTCCTCTCCCACAAACCATCTACAACATTTTTTTCTACATTCTGATTTTGTCCTGTTTTTCTTCTTTAGACAACACCAGCCTCATTTTAGGACCAAAAAAGAAAAAGTATATTTCTCCTACCTTTTTTTTCATCGAAAGCACATCCTACTTTCCTAGCATCTGGAGATATTTTCCTTACTAGTTTTAGTTATACATATTAATTAGAATCCTTAACCCTTAGAAGCCATAATTTCTAGTGAAAACTAAGAAGTAAGCAACTGTGAACTGTTATACAAGCATTCTTTAAATTTGCAAATTTACTAATTTCAAAATTTCCAAAAGCATGTCTTTAAAAATTTGCCAGTGTAGCATTAACATATCTAAATACCTTTTAGTTTCTCTGTAATAAGCCAGAAGTAGATAAACTTTTGTTTAGTTATTAATGTTGCAGTATTTTGTCTTATTTGGAAATGATTTAGCTAATGAGTTTAGTGTTTTAATTCAGTTACTCTAACTCAGTAAAACTTCAAGGTTTTAGATTAAACCCCCCCCAATAAATAGGGAAAACTATTTAAATAGACCTAATATCACTGAAAAGTTCATTTATGAACTTTTATCTTGCATATATCTATTTAATTTGTCCTTAAAAGTTATGTGTAGTTTACCTACAGAAACTTCATTAAACATTAGACAAAGCCAGCCGTTATCCTAAGCTATTATTTTTTTTGTTGTTGACAGAAAAAAAGATAACAGGAACCTACACAGAATAAGTTTTGTATTTAATGTGGATGATTTTAAAGACATGTCTGTCTAAATAGCCTTTCCCCCTTTTGTTTTTTTCTTGATTAAGAATTACCTCCATTAAGGGGCACCTGGGTGGCTCAGTCCATTAAGCGTCTGCCTTCTGTTCAGGTCATGATCCCGGGGTCCTGGGATCAAGTCCCGCATCAGGCTCCCTGCTCAGCGGGGAGCCTGCTTCTCCCTCCCACTCCCCCTGCTTGTGTTCCCTCTCTCACTGTGTCTTCCTCTGTCAAATAAATAAATAAAATCTTTAAAAAAAAAAAAAAGAATTGGGCTGGTGACTAAAGAACACCAAAGGACTGACACGCCCATCCACTTAGGGAAATACCTTCTTTCCCTCTGGGTACATTCAGCTTAGGGGATAAAGCCTTAAAAAAAAATTCCTGTCAGGGGTGCCTGGGTGGCTCAGTCAGTTAAGCGTCTGCCTTCGGCTCAGGTCATAATCCCGGGGTCCTGGGATCGAGCCCCGCATGGGGCTCCCTGGTTGGCGGGGAGCCTGTTCCTCCCTCTGCCTGCCGCTCCCCCTGCTTGTGCTCAGTTGGTTCTCTCTCTCTCTGACAAAATCTTTAAAAAAAAATTCCTATCAGCCTTTCAATATCAGCTTCTAGTTTGGCCACATTTCTGATTATAGAGTTATTAAATCTTTTCAAATATCTTGTCAGGTGTCAGCTGGGAAGAGAGTAAATATTTCTGTCAACCTAATGGACCCAGCATGCCTCCTCAATGAGGGGAGTGAGAGATACTATCTTAAGATCCAGAGTTACTCCCAAAGAGAGCCAAAAACAGACAGCCTCATGTCCCAGACAGGCAGAAAGCTAAGCCATGGTCTTAGGAAGTAACAAGACAAACAAAAAAGGAACTAGCTATTCCCAGGAGAGAAAGAATCATTATCCACTGAGTCTGGATTTGGAAACAAAGGACAAGATGAAGTTTTATTTCCCCTCTTTCAGTTGGACTTTGGAGATAATCTCTTTACGGAAACCCTTGTGGGCCCTCCTGAGTTTTAAGAAATTTTTTTTTAACTGTGGCCCTTAGTACATACTTAGAGCAAGGAGTAAGAGATTCCTGAAGAGGATCACCGGTAGCCTCAAGTGGTCTTAGTTCAAAAGGTCACAGTCTTTTGAGGAGAATGGAAAGGCAGTTCAGTCAGAAGCTGGCTCGGAGGAGTAATCAGGGACGGGGGAGCAGTAGGATTTACATCAGTCTTATAGCCTTGTTTTAGGTAACTTTTCTCTTTCATTAGCTTTTTGCCATGAATCTTTTAATGAGACTATTTTGGAATTTTGAAATCTTTTGGAGGCTGCTTCTTGCCAATTAAAACAGGTAACGATTGCTTTCAAGTGCAAAGCTTCTTAAATGAATGATCTTGTCTAATTCAACGTTCCTCATAACAGCCATTGTAATTCCATGTTGTTTCAGTAAAAAAAAATGTTTAATCTTGCTAGGTATCTGTAACTGCGGGACTATAGTGCTTAGACATAAAATAAGCAGGTATGCTGGAAGGTGGCGCACTCAACTCTGTAGATATAAGGGATCCCATCTGTTTTAACTAGGCCTTTGGGTTTCTCAGAGCCAAACTGATACCTAAGAGGGACTTGCCGTAGGGTTGAGATTCATGGGTTGTTTTACAGTGTACCTCACTACAAGTTTTCGTGAGGTCGGTGGGTGAACTTGCGTTCCTTGACCAGTTTATTTGAACCTTGGGAGTCTTTTGAGTTAGGTGGCAAGTGCTCTAACAGCTCTTGAATGCTTTGACCGGTGCCCACCAATTTTTGTGGCTTTTCAGTTTCTGAAATCCCCACTAGCGATAACCTTTATTTACACAGAACAAGACAACCAAACATGCACCTCAGCACACCAGCAGTAACCAAAACATGTTGCTGTGGAGTGGCCAAGGCCAAGAGAATTCTTTGTGTACCACCAGCAATTCCCAGTGTGAACTAAGCCAGCCTACGAACTGGAACTAGGAAAGGATTCCAAGGTGGAAGTGTGGGCTGAACCAAGGGTTAAGAACTGGTACTCCCTTAGAACCTCCTCAGTCTAGCCTGACCCACTAACCCTTGACTGGAAAGTCAGATTGGCAGCTGGATGCAAAAAGAGCAGAGCTAAAACAGAGGGACTTACCAAGGGCCCTCAGATATGTCGAGAAAGAGTGAACTCTGAAGGGTTTGTGGGGCTCCATGCCTGTGTTTTTTATTGTCCCCAGATGCTGCCAGAAATTTGCGTTTGATCCCGACACCACCAAATCTGTGAAACAGAATTCAGCCACGTAAATTTGGAGATCTAATTGGCTTTATTAAATAACTCGTGAATTAAGCAGCATCCCATCTGGCAAACGGAGGGGAACTCCGAGAATCTGTACAAAATGGAAGGTTTTTATAGGAAGAAGGGTAGGGCAGGAAAGTTTTAGCAAATGAAATGAATAGACTGTTCCAGGCAAGGTCTCTTTCTCTTAGTGAGAAGATACAGATTACCTCACCTTCCTTTGGGGGCTGGAGAGGGCCCATGTCACACTCATTGGCACTGATCTGAAAACTTCTGGCTGACTAATTAATACCACATTTCCGGGGGAAGCTGAAACTGGAATTAGATATTAAGTCTTGGGTTGGGGACTCGGCCTAAGTGATACCATTTGGGGCCTGTGGTTTTCTTTTTAACAATACAAATACATGAACTGACACCAGAGTGGGAAGCAGAAGCAAGCATGAAAACCAAGGTACACCCATTACTTTAGATCTTCTGCAGGAAGGGACTCTGAACCTGAGATTTCTGTATTAAGCTGGGATCCCTGTAGGAGGCTAGAACCTCTGAAAGGAAGCTTCCCTCAATTAAGCTTTCTGGATTACACCAGATTAGGATCAACCAAATAAGAATTCACAGTGAAAAATCATCAAACATACAAGGAAATAAACTACCATTAGTGAGAATCAACTCAATAAATGCAGGAAAAGTATTTGATAAAATTCAGCACCCATTGCTTCTCGGCCTTTTGGCTAAGATCGATTGTAGTAAAATTCAGCAGCCATTCATAAATGTTTAGAAAATAAGAAAATGGGCTTCCCTAGCATTTGGGGGAACTGAACTACACATAGGACAAACAATGGCTGAAGTCCCAGATAGACCAGTAATTCATGGTGCACATGGGGACCAGATCTGAATAACACTGCAAAGGCTTAGAAAACTGAACTGATGTTGGAACCACAGTCCACTGAATGCTGGTCAGAACTTGTGGCCTGGATGCAACTAGGTTGATAGCATGATAAAACAATATCAGATATTCTCCATAGGGTTTAAACAAGATCTCAGAGTCTGATATCATAATATTGAAAATGTCCCAAATTACTTGGCATACAGAGAACCTGGAAGAATCTTAACTGCTTGGGAAGACTGTCAGCAGATGCCATAGATGTTGGAATTATGTGACAAAAACTTCAAAGGAGCTATTATTAAAATGTTCTAGTAAGCGTGAATTCTCCTAAAATGAATGGAAAGATAGAAACTCCTAGCAAAAAAGTACAAGATATAAAGAGAACCAAATAGAAATTTTAGAGCTGAGAAATACAGTAACAGAAATAAAACCTCACTGGATGAGTTCAGTAGGAGAATAAAGATAAGGAGACAGCCAGCTTCAAAGATAGTTCATTGGAGATAATCCAATCTGAACAATAGAAATTAGACAAACTCACTAATTCCCAGGGACTTATGAGACAATACCAAAAGTTCTAAAATTTGTGGGTCATAGGAGAAGGAAAAGTGTGTTGCAGAAAAAATATTTAAACAATAGCCCGAATGTTCCCATATTTGGTGAAACCCACAGATTCAAAAAGCTCAGCAGAGGCGCCTGGGTGGCACAGTCGGTTAAGTGGACTCTTGGTTTCGGTTCGTGATCTCAGGGTCATGAAATCCAGCTCCGTGTTGGGCCCGGCGTGAAGTCCGCTTAAGACTCCCTCTCCCTCTGCGCCACCCCCCTGTGCTCGCTTGTTCTCTCTCTCAAATAAATTAATCTTAAAAAAAAAAAAAAAAGGCTCAGGAAATTCTAAGCCATAGGTAAACACAAAGAAACCCCTACCCAGGCAGGTCATAATCAAACTGCTGAAAAGTAAAGACAAAGAACACTCTTGTGAGCAGCCACATTACTTAAAAGGGAACAGTGTGAATCATTCCAATTTCTCATCAAAACCAAGGAGACTAGAAGAAAGTGAACATTTTTAAAGTGTTGAAAGAAAAAAAATCGTCAATCCAGAATTCTGTATCTAGTGAAAATATCCCTCAGAAATGGTAGGTGAAATAAATATTCTCAGATGAGAGAAAACTAAGTAGTCATTGACAGCAGACCTGCTCTAAAGTAACTGCTAAGAAAGTTCTTAAGACAGAAACTTGGAAGGTTCAGAATGAAGAAACAGCAACATCAAGATCTGGGCAAGTATAATGAACTATTCTCCTCCTCCTGAATTCTTGAAACTATGTTTGGTTGACAAGAAGATGGCATTGTCTGGTGGGGCTTTCAGTGTATGCACATGTAATACATAAGACAACTACAACATAAAGGGGTAGAGAGACTCAATATGGTGGTAAGTTTTCTAAATTTCACTTGACATGGTAAAACAGTGGTTCTAGGGACGCCTGGGTGGCTCAGTCGGTTGAGTGTCTGCCTTAGGCTCAGGTCATGATCCCAGGGTCCTGGGGAGTTTGCTTCTCCCTCTGCCTGCTGCATCCCCTCGCCCCCCCCCCCCC
>NW_027397106.1:4011158-4060897 GCF_003265705.2 Callorhinus ursinus | reverse complement strand
AAAAAAAAAAACAGTGGTTCTATGTAGACAAGGTATCTATATTATAACTCCTTAGAGCAATTACTAAATTATGTTAAGAGATTTAGTCGAATATATGATAAATTAAAATGGAGTTCTGAAAAATCTTCAGATAACCCAAAAGAATACAGATGACTTTTTATTTTTATTTATTTTTTAAGTAAGCTCTGTGCCCAACATGGGACTTAAACTCACAACTCTGAAAATCAAGAGTTGCATAATCTGGCTGAGCCAGCCAGGCACCCCCAGAAGAATTTAAAAAAAAATAAAAGCAGATAATTGGTAGATGCAGTATTTATATTAAGAAGACATGGATTTAACTCACTAATTAAAAGAGATAATAAAACCAAAGATCAATATTCCTCATGAATATAAACAGAGATCCCTAGCAAAATATGACCTTAGCAAACAAATCCAACATATAAAAGGTATTATACATGATTATCAAGTAGGATTTTATCCCAGGAATGCAAGATTGGCTTAATATCTGAAAATCAAGGGTGCCTGGGTGGCTCAGTCGGTTAAACGTCTGTCTCCAGCTCAGGTCATGATCCAGGGTCCTGGGATCGAGTCCCGCATTGGGCTCCCTGCTCAGCAGGGAGTCTGCTTCTCCCTCTGCCTGCTTGTGCTCTCTCTCTCTCTCTCTCTCTCTCTCTCAAATAAAATCTTTTCAAAAAAAATCTGAAAATCAGTTAATGTAATACATCGTATTTATAGAATAAGAACAGAAAATATATAGTCATCTCAGCAGACACCGAAAAAGCATTTGACAAATCAAGTACCCTTTAATGATAAAAATGCTCATCAAACAAATAGAAGGGAGCTCTTCAGCCTAATAAAGCACCTGTACAAAAGCCCATAGCCAACAGCATATGTAATGGTGGAAAACTGAATATTTTCTCCCTAACGTCACGAATGCAACAAGGCTGTGGATGTCTGCTCTTATGACTTCTATTTAACATTGTATTCAGGCAGTTAGGCAAGAAAATGAAGTAAAAGGCATCCAGATTGGAAAGGATGGGATGAAATAAAATAATTTGCGGATGACATGATTTCATATATAGAAAATCTTAAAGAATCCACTAAAGCAGAGGTAGTTAATGAGTTCAGCAAGGTTGCAGGATATATTACCATCTGTTGATTCTTGGTATATGGTACATAGGGGCTTTAATTTCTGTACTTTTCTCTATGCTCAAAATGTTTCATAACTTAAAAGTGAAAAAGAACTGGCACAGCATTCCACAGTCTCATGGTAGGCTAGCTGCAGAACACCATTCGGGGATCTGTTAAAGGGATTCTGGAGCCCTGTCCTGACCCATTCAGTCAACCATTAGGGATACCAGATGGCATTCAGTAAACCTCTCTAGACAATTCTGATACATAAGCAGGTTTAGGAACCAGTGATGCCTAACACAGAGTCCTATAGGGCTGCCACCTCTCTTACTCTCCATGTGGGACATCTGTTGATATAGTCTATGGTTATATTAGCTCTTAGTGGGAAGATTGTCCAGAGTAAGGAGGCCATGCTGGAGAACAATTTTCAGCACATTATAGAAGAAGAGCTGAAGGAACTAAAATTATTTGGTCTCAAATAAAGAACTGTAGCAGTTGTCAAATACTGCAAAGTTAGGGCATGGATATAGAGTTAGGGTTAAGCTTAAATTTCTTTAGCCTCAAGTTCTTTCCTTTCGGCGCTGCAGCCGCAGCCATGAGTGTGCTCAGGCTTCAGAAGAGGCTTGCCTCCAGTGTCCTCCGCTGTGGCAAAAAGAAGGTCTGGTTGGACCCCAGCGAGACCAGTGAAATCGCCAATGCCAACTCCCGTCAGCAGATCTGAAAACTGATCAAAGATGGGCTAATCATCCGGAAGCCTGTGACTGTCCATTCCCGGGCTCGGTGCCGTAAAAACACTTTGGCCCGCCAGAAGGGCAGACATACGGGCATTGGTAAGAGAAAAGGTACTGCCAGTGCTCAAATGCCAGAGAGGGTCACCTGGATGAGGAGGATGAGAATTCTGCGCCCGCTGCCCAGAAGATACCGTGAATCTAAGAAGATTGACCGCCACATCAGCCTGTACCTGAAAGTGAAGGGGAACATGTTCAAGAACAAGCGGATTCTCATGGAACACATCCACAAGCTGAAGGCCGACAAGGCTCGCAAGAAGCTTCTGGCTGACCAGGCTGAGGCCCGCAGATCTAAGACCAAGGAGGCTTGCAAGCGCCGTGAAGAGAGGCTCCAGGCCAAGGAGGAGGAAATCATCAAGACTGTCCAAGGAGGAAGAGACAAAGAAATAAAACTCCCTCTCTTTTGTCTGTACATGGTGGCCTCGGCAGTAACACAGATCAGTTACTCAATAAAACCAACCTTTATCTGCTAAAAAAAAAAATTTCAAAAAAAAATTCTTTAGCTTCACTGGGTGGAACCAGCTTTGGGTCTAAATAAGAAAGTGCTTAGTAATTGAATGGTTTACTGTTTGGAAGTTGTGCGTGCCTTATTCCTGGAAATAGAGGCTGTTAGGAATGTTAGGGAATTCCTGCATAGGCTGGAAGGTTGGCATAGATACATGAAAGATCCTTTTCAGTGCTAAGAGTTTTTTTCCCCTTTTTTAGACTATTTTTTGTTGCTTCCACACAAGTATTTCAGTTTTCTGATTTTTCTACAATGAGTATAGAATTCTTGAGGAAAGATTCAGTTTTTCTTTCTTTTTTTCTCCTTAGAAACAAATAATGCTTATTTGTCCCTCCACCCCAGTTGTATTTTGGAAGATCTTTCAGATTTAGAAAGGAATCTTTTTCTATCCTCATATTCCGGTCATAAGTCCCATTTTACCAAGTCTGAGGGATACCTGTGGAATTATATTTACTTCCTGTTAAAATAAATAATTTTATTGGGGCGCTTGGCTGGCTTAACCCGTGGAGCATGTGACTCTTGATCTTGGGGTTGTGAGTTCGAGCTCCACATTGGGTGTAGAGATTAAAAAAGATGATTCAAGACGAACCATGAGAGATGATGGACTCTGAAAAACAAACTGAGGGTTCTAGAGGGGAGGAGAGTAGGGGGATGGGTTAGCCTGGTGATGGGTATTAAAGAGGGCACATTCTGCATGGAGCACTGGGTGTTATGAACAAACAATGAATCATGGAACACTACACCAAAACAAATGATGTAATATATGGTGATTAACATAACAATAAAAAAGATGATTCATAAATTAAAAAATTTCACTTATCACTAATACTATGTGCTTTTTTATAGTCCTATTTCTAATTTTCTTGTTTCTTAGAACTGTGGGCTTCTCACTACAGAGTTGAAGGTTGAAAAAAAAATTTTTTTTTTAATTTGGTCTTTTTAAATGAAGGTCACTATTTAGAAAATGAATACTATTCTTGTTAATTAATGAAATACCTTATAATGGAGTCCTCTCAGTGGTAGGGGAGACGTTTCTTAACCTGCGTAAGGGCCTTGTACATTGAAAGGTATTTATTCAGTGTCTCTTTTCCGGTAGCGTAACTAGCCTGCAGTACACATCATTACAGTAGTCTGTGCGAAACTGGAAGGGGTCCTTGACACAACAGTTTAGATGTCTAGTAGATTATTACACTTCTAACCTGAGACTGAAAAAGGTTTAGCAATTTGTTTTTGTAAAGCTGTCCTCATTACTGATTAATAGAGTTTTATTTTTCACAGAAAAATTTTGAAAGATCTATCTTCTGAAGATACACGGGGCAGAAAAGGAGACGGAGAAAACCCTGGAGTTTCTGCTGTCACTTCTATGTCTGTTCCAACTCCCATCTATCAAACTAGCAGTGGACAGTACAGTACGTATAGGAATAAATTTTTTTATGATGGACACACAAAAACTAACTTTCATAAAGAAGTGGTGTATAGAAAAGCTCATGCTTTAATAGCGAGGATAACTGAAGAATAGCATTTTGAGCCAAAAATAATGCAGAGTACTTTTTCAGCATGATCACGTTTACTTGTTACAACAACTTAGTGAGATAGGCAGTTGTCAATTTATGAGGAAAGCCATAAAGCCTTAGAGAGATTAGATAATGTCCCAAAAGTCACACAGCTTGTAAGTGATACGCTTACTTTGGATTTTTGACAGATGCATGGAGTTGTCTAATCACTACCACAATCAAGATGTAATTTTATCACTCCACGGGATTCTTTGTGCTATCCATTTGTAGATGATTTCTCCTTCCATTCCTAACTCCTGTTCTTCAAGTCTAATTGACTCTTGCCTCAAAATCCGTGTCCCATCTGACCACCTCTCACTATCTCCAGTCACCACCACCACCTTGGTTTATACTGTCATCTCAGTACCGTGGTGGTCATTTTGCTTCCGTTCTTGCTCTCATTGTTTTTCCATACTGCAGCCGAAGCGATTTATTTAAAATGTCAATCAGAGGGGTGCCTGGGTGACTCAGTCGGAAAGCATCTGCCTTCAGCTCAGGTCATGATCCCAGGGTCCTGGGATTAAGCCCCGCATCGGGCTCCCTGCTCGGCAGGAAGCCTGCTTCTCCCTCTCCCACTCCCCCTGCTTGTGTTCCCTCTCTCGCTCTCTCTCTCTCTCTGTCAAATAAATAAATCTTTTAAAAATAAATAAAATGCCATTTAGATCACACCACTTTTGCTTCAGATCCTCTAGTGATGCTCCATCACACCTAGAATAAGTTTTATAAGGCTAAGTTACATCCAGGATCTGGCCTTGCTTACCCAAATCCGATTTCATCTGCCACTGGATCACATTCTGGCAACACAGAATTTCTTGCTGTCTCTCCACATGAAGCTTGCTTGTTCTGCCTCAGGGTATCATCCCCGCTGCCTGGCACATTGTCCTCCCAGAGCCTCACATGACTTGCATCCTCACTCCTGCTCCACTTAAGTGTCACTTCCTCAGAGACCACTCTTTTTAAAATACGCTCTTTGGTTAACTTTCTTATATTTTTATAGCATCTATATGTAATTATAAAAAAGTATATATTAGTTTTTTAATTATAGATTATATAGAATTATAGGTCAGCTTATTGATGGTCTGTTCTCAAGGATAAGTTCCTTGAGGGAGAGAACTTTGTCTTGTTCACAGCTGTGAACACCAGGCATAGAGGGCCTGGTACATAGTAGGCTTTCAGTGAGGTTTGTTATGAATAAATTAAAGAATATATAAAAAACACCTCAGTGAGGACACATAAGAAACTGAGAACAGTGGTTGCAAGGAAGGAAACGTGGGAGCAAGATCAGAGGCAGTTGAGAAGTTCACTTTCATTTTAAACAAAATTTTTTTTTCATAGACATGCATTACTGTTTTCAAAAAAAATCTTCTTAAAGTAGCATATTAGCAAGTTAAAATTATGATATATTAATATGGTTTATTCTAAAACAATTAAAATTAGAAATTATAAAAACTGCATAGAAAGTTAGGCTAATATATGTTATAATTGAAATAAGTACAGTACAAGCTAGTATTTAAGATAGCATGATCCAGTAGAACTTCCTTAATGATGAAAATGTTCTATATTTACATTGTCCAGTACAGTAGCCACTAAGCCATGTGTGACTACTGAGCACTTGAAATGTGGCTGGTGAGACTCAGGAACTGAATTTTTTATCTTGTTTTAAGTAGCCACTTATGGCTAATGGCTACTATATCAGTGCAGATTTAGAGTAAACTCAACCAGGTAAATATACGTGTTAAACAAAAAGGAAGGGGCGCCTGGGTGGCTCAGTCAGTTAAGCATCTGCCTTCAGCTCAGGTCACGATCTTGGGGTCCTGGGATCGGGCCACGTTTGGCTCTGTGCTCGTAGGGAGTCTGCTTCTCTCTCTCCCTTTGCCCCTCCCCCTGCTCATGCTCTCTCTCAAATAAACAAAATCTTTTAAAAAAATAGTAAGATACGTGACAAGAACGTTACAATTCTGTATTGTCGCATATATTTAACATAGACTTAGATCTCTACATATGTGTGTATGGATACACATATTTTGATACATATTAATATATAAGTCTATGTGAACATAGGCAAAGATTAGGAAGGATGTAACCAAAAATAATGGTTACCTCAGGATGAGGGTGTGGGATAGCCAGTGGAATAAATAGGGATAGAGAATGGGAGTTTTACTTTTTATATATATATAATGTGTGTTATAGAAGAGGAGATTGCAAATAATTGCTAATATAAATTTAAAACAATTATCTGCATCTAAACACTGTCGTTACTTCTAAAGTCATAGAAATTAAAGTATATGGGAATATTTGTTGTGTGGCAGTGGAGGAGGGATAATTAGAAACTCCTGAAAGAAATTTCCAACTGAAACACACACATCCAGACAAGTGTGCTTTGGCTTTCTGATAGCCAAAGTATAGAAGAAGAAAAAGTTGCTTAATGACAATCTGATAAGAGGGTACAGAAATGAAGCATTAAATTCTAAAGGGGATTTATTATGTAGAATTGTATAATGCTAAAATGTTTTCTATTTGGTCAAACCTTTTGGGTGTTTCATTTAAGGTTTGAGAGGAAAGCATTAACATAAATAAAATTTATTGAAAAATGCTTGTGGGACACATAGTAATGTGATCTGTATATGGGCTTTCTCATGACCACCTTACTGGTGATTTTCACTAGGAAGTGACTTGAATAAATTATTACATTTTAAAAATATCACATAACATTTAATACGTTTTAACAGAGCTCAGACACAGTATGAAGATTTATGTTTTCATTGTGTAACCTTTAATCCTATTTAAAATTTTTCCATAGGCACACTTAATCTATTCAAAAATATTTTTGAGCTTATTTGAATAAAAATTAAAAGCTATGTTCATGTTTCCTTCTACTTATTTTTCCTTTATAAGTTAACCATTGGTACCGTCTCCTAATGCCCCAGAACTGCCGTGACAACATTAGCAATTAGCATGCAGTGCTTCATGGAGACTAAAATGTGTTTTGACTAATCAGTTATATTGTATAGTTTGAGACTAAATTTAAGATTAGTGCATCTGAACTCTCTAATTTTATAGAGAAATGCCATTTTATTTCTTTTACATATAGTTCACTCAGAGTAGTCGACAGTTAGCAACTCAAACTGCATTCAAACCTGTTTTAATAAATAGTGTTTGGGTTTTTTTTTTTTTTCACCAATCCTTTGCAATTAGTGTATTGTCTAGCCTTACAATAGCTATGTTCTCTCTTTGGTTAAAGTTGCCATTGCCCCAAATGGAGCCTTACAACTGGCCAGTCCAGGCACAGATGGAGTACAGGGACTTCAGACATTAACCATGACAAATTCAGGCAGTACTCAGCAAGGTACAACAATTCTCCAGTATGCCCAGACCTCTGATGGACAGCAAATACTTGTGCCCAGCAACCAGGTGGTTGTACAAAGTAAGTATGCTTAAGTGTCTATGGAGAACATCCCAATATCCTTACAAAGACACTTAGGCATTAACTCATTGTTTTGACCACACAGCTGCATCAGGAGATATGCAGACATACCAGATCCGTACCACACCATCAGCTCCTTCGCTGCCCCAGACTGTGGTGATGGCAGCCCCTGTGACTCTCACGTCTCAAACAGCTAAGACAGATGACCCCCAGCTGAAAAGAGAAATAAGACTGATGAAAAACAGGTAGGTAGCAAAATTGTACTGCCAGAATGGGTAATGTTTTTGTAAATCTCAAAACACAACCAGGGGTAACTAGAAGTGTATATTAAAAACGAGAGAGGTTTGGGGCACCTGGCTGGCTCAGTCGGTGGATCACGCGACTCTTCATCTTGGGGTTGTGAGTTTGAGCCCCACATTGGGCTTAGAGCTTACTTTAAAAAAAAAAAAATGAGAGAGGTTTATAGCGTTTGTTTTTTGTTTTTACTGAGTGTTAGATTATGTCTAATTCATTTCCAGTGGATTGGTGGATCCCATTGCTCAGTCTCCTTATTTAATATACAGTGTCTTTTGAATAGTACTGTTAAGCAAAGCTTTTCAGATAATGTATTTTGTTCTTGTTGGGCTGACAAAACTTAAATGAAAATAATAATGTGCTGCTTGCCATTGACAGCAAGAAGAGGAAAGAATTCCTACAAAAACTGACAGACACAGAAATGCTCCTAAAAAATGAATTTCACCCATGAATATATAGCAGGGATTTAACCTCCAGAAATATTTACTTTCATTTTAAATGTATTTTATTTTTAAGGTTTATTTATTTATTTATTTGAGAGAGACAGAGATAGTGACAGAGATAGTGAGAGAACACGGTCAGGGAGGAGAAGGAGAAGCAGGCTTCCCGCTGAGCAGGGAGCCTGACGGCGGGGCTCGATCCCAGGATCTGAGCTGAAGGCAGACGCTTAACCGACTGAGCCATGCAGGCACCCCTCATTTTAAAAGTATTTTAAACATAGCTATATGAGCTGTATTGTACATCAGCCATGAAAAACCGCCAGTTCTTTGAGAAAAAGAATATAATGTATAGCCTTCTGCAGAAGGAGTTCAAGGGAAAAAAACAGAAAGGACACCAATAAACTGTATTAGGAACCAAAAAGGGTAAATACCCAGGAGTAAAACAATTTTTTTTAATTGCAATAGGATTCTATTTTCAGTTCCTCACCAGTAAGTTAGAAAGCTAGAATAAAAGGATGATGTTCTAAAGCAATAAAAATTATCCTATAAAAGGACCAGAGAGATGCATTTAATTACTTCAAGATAAAATGTTTCTTTACTAAAAACTAAGAGCAGGCATCATTGTAAATGAACTTGGTGACATGGCAGGGATTGTCTGTTTTGGAGGTTCCAACAAATGCACTAAGACAAGGAACTGAAGTAAGTTCTGTAAATACTAGAAAAAATTGTGTTTTTTTGCTGATGGTATGATTGTGTCCCTAGAAAATCCAAAAGACTTGTTAAAAATTACTAGAATGAGACTTCTTTCTGACAATATGACCTGGGCTATGTACTATTTTTAAAAGCTTGATGAAATATAAAAATCACCCTTTTAAATGATTGGATGAGCCTGTAGGAAAGTAAGATACCTGTTGAGGTTAGGAATGAACCAGAAGCACAAAACCATGAGGCTGATAAGCAGCCCCTGTAAATTCTGTAGATAAATTCAGATCTTTGTGATTGGTATAGCTTTGGTACTCAGAAGAGACTAGGACCAAAAGCCTGGGGTCTCTGCAGGCTGGGACACTGGATCATAGATTCTTCTTCATGAAGTCAGCACCCAAGATGTGCTCTACTGAAAACGGAGGGTTTCTAAAATTGATCCTGACCCCCCACAGTTGAAAATTCATATATATTTTGTATGTTATATGTATTATATACTGTATTCTTACAATAAAGTAAGCTGGAGAAAAGAAAATGTTATTAAGAAAATCATAAGGAAGAGAAAATACATTTACAGTACTATATTTATTTGACAAAAATCTGCATATAAGTAGACTCCCACAGTTGAAACCTGTGTTGTTCAAGAGTCAGCTGTAATTTAAAAATGGGTCTGGGTCTGTAGTGTCCCCAACTTTTTGGAAAAAAGCAATCTCAACACAGGCTTAAACAAATTCCTATACATTGAATTCTAACAAATACAAGTTGAAAAATCACAGAGGAATTAGTCCTCAAGGAATTAGGACTCCATCATGATATGTGCCAAGCCTTTATGTAATTTTCACAAAAATCTTTGAGGTGTATATATTATTTCCAGTTTTTTTGAGATGAGGAAACTGAGGCTTAGATTAATTTATTTGCCCAAGGTTAAACTACTTAGTAAGTAGTAGAGGTAGGATTTAAACACAGGGGTCCAAGTTTCAGAGTCTAAAGACAGATAATACCACACACTACCTTTCAGGAGCTAGGGTCAGCAGGAAGAGCAGACAAAAGAATGAGTTATGGAAAGTATTCAGTTATTTCTCTACTAATTTAAAGGAAAAAAAATGATGTCATTGAAAATCATCGAAGATCAAGAGGCTATAAAAATGGTAAAAATTGGGATAAATAAAACTTATTAGTAGCAAATATATATTCATCTGCTTAGAATATCAAGGAGAATCATCTACAAAGTGTGAAAACTTGAAAAAGAAACGATTTTCTTCAACATTGTACTGGAAACCTTTGACAGTTTAGTAAAACGAAGAGGGCTGGGGGGATTATAAGGATTTAAATGAAAGAAATAAAACCTATTTTTTATATAATTGCCTATTTTTTAAAATGGACTTACAGAAAAATTATTAGAAGTAACAAATTTATAAAGATTGCTAGATATAAAGCCCATTTTCAAAAATCATATTTCTTGGGGCGCCTGGGTGGCTTGGTTAAGCGACTGCCTTCGGCTCAGGTCATGATCCCAGGGTCCTGGGATTGAGTGCCGCATCGGGCTCCCTGCTCCGCGGGAAGCCTGCTTCTCCCTCTCCCACTCCCCCTGCTTGTGTTCCCTCTCTCTCTGTCTCTCTCTCTCTCTCTGTCAATTAAATAAAATCTTTAAAAAAAAATCATTATTTCTTTACATCAGCAGTAGTTTGATAAATAATTATAAAAAGATATCATTTATGTTATCAACAAATAAAATACCCGAGAATAAATCTAATAGATGTCCAGGACATTTATGAAAAATATTATACAGTGTTTTTGAAAGACATTAAGGAAGATCTAAATAAATGGAGAAATAAATACTGTGTCCGTAGATACAGAAACTCAGTATTATAAAGATGACTATTTTTCCCCCAATTGATCCATAGATTCAATGCAGTTCCAATCAAAACCCAAACAGGTTGTTTGAAGAACTTGACAAGTGATACTAAAATTTATAGAAGAGTAGAGGGCCAAGAACAGCCAAAATATTCCAGACAAGAATAAGGTGAGGAGATATCAAGTTTTATTTAAAGCTGTGGTAATTGAAATGTGATACTGGCATTGAGGAAAAAAAAACCCAAAATGACCAAAGAAATAGCTCAAAAATAGATCCATGGACACATGAAACCCTGATATGGTAGGACAGATTATTGGGGTAAGGAGGGACTCTTCAATAAATGGTACTAGGATAATTACTGATATGTGAAAAAATACTGGATTTCTTTCTCACACTATACACAAAAATCACTGTAGTTGGATTTAAAAACAAATGTGAAAGGTGACATTTTGAAATTTTTCAGTGAGAATATATAATCTTATGGTTTCAGGAACAGGGAAAGATACCTTAAAACACCTCACACCCCCTCCCACACACAAATATTAACATAAAAGATCAATGAATCTTCATTAATAATTTCTGTTCATCAGAAGACAGAGTCAAAATATAAGCTTCAACCCTATAGAGGATATATGTAACGTATCTAACCCCAAAAAAGAATTTGTTTGAAAAAATGTAAATATCTTCTAAATAAGTATAACCCAACAAAAGATGAATAGTCATTTCTCAGAAAACACAAGTGGTTAATAATCATATGAAGGATTGCTTGCCCTTATCAGTAATCAGAGAAATGCAAATTAATACCACATACTTAGATATCATTTATCCCCACCCAGTTGACAAAAGTCTTCAAATCTAACCAGGAATTGGCAAGGTTTTGGAACAGTGGAACTCAGAGACTGCTTATGGGAGTGAAAATTGGTATGGCCACTTTGAAATTAATTGGCCTTATCTTGTAAAGTTGACCTGGATATGCTCTGCCATTTAGCTGTTTCACTCTATGTATGTGACTGAGAGACTATTGCAGGAAGTATGCATAAGAATGTTCAGACAGCAAAAATCAGGAAACCACCTAAATATTCATCAGTAACAGAATGTGTAAATACAACCATAATTTATGTATCCAGTGTAATAGTGTTCATTTGTATTGACTGAATCATTTTAACATGAATAAATATGAGAAAAATAAAGTTGAGGGAAAATAAGTTGTAGTTTTAGAAAATAAGCAAAAGACTGAAGCTAGTAATTGCTTCTGGGCAAGAGCAGGGGTATGGAATCAGGAGAAAGCACAGAGGGTTCTTCAACAATATGGATCATATTTTCTGTTAAGTTGGGTTTTGGGTTTACATGTGTTCATTTTATCACTATGCTTCATAACTTATATCTACACCACATACAGCCTTTTGTGTGTATACTATTCCATAATGAATTTTAAAACTACAGTGATTTATAAGGAAATTTAGTAAGTTGTTTTTCTATGAATTACCATCTTGAAAATATAATGGGAAGTAATATTCACATTAATGACAAATCATAAAATACTTAGTAAATTCAATAGGAAAGGCATAGGACCCACATTTTTTAAATCTTATTGAGAGCTAAAACAGTCCGAACATAGAAAAAATATCAGTGTTCTTTGATGAGGACTATTAATATAAAATATCAGTTCTTCCAGTTTACATATAATTTTATTGTGACTCAAATTAGAATCTCTGTAGGTCTCCATGGAATTGGACAAACTAAGATGAAATTTTACATGAAAGAAAAAAGCATTCAAGAACGGGGGCACCTGGGTGGCTCAGTCAGTTAAGCGTCTGCCTTCAGCTCAGGTCATGATCCCAGGGTCCTGGGATCGAGCCCCGCATCGGGCTCCCTGCTTAATGAGGAGCCTGCTTCTCCCTCTGCCTGCCACTCCCCCTGCTTACTCTCTCTCTCTCTCTCTCTGTCAAATAAATAAAAGGTCAAGGGGCGCCTGGGTGGCTCAGTTGGTTAAGCGACTGCCTTCAGCTCAGGTCATGATCCTGGAGTCCCGGGATCGAGTCCTACATCCGGCTCCTTGCTCAGCAGGGAGTCTGCTTCTCCCTCTGATCCTCTTCCCTCTCGTGCTATCTCTTATTCTCTCTCTCTCAAATAAAATCTTTAAAAAAAAAAAAGTCAAGAACAGGAAGAGGTCACTTGTCCTTTTAGGCACACTGAAACATTCTAACGCTACTGTAATCAAAATTTGGTATAAGTGGGGCGCCTGGGTGGAAAACAAAAAAAAAAAACACAACAGCCCCAAACTTGTATCAGCAAAGGGGCAGACAGTAACATTAGCAAACAGGGTAGAGCGCAGAAATAGCTTTTTGTGTTAATTTAAGTACGAACCTTCTAAAGGACGGTTTATTTAATGTTAACTGACAGCTCCACATCTGAAAGAAAATTAAATTGGACTTTTTTTTTAAAGATTTTATTTATTAATTTGACAGAGACAGCGAGAGAGGGAACACAAGCAGGGGGAGTGGGAGAGGGAGAAGCAGGCTTCCTGCCGAGCAGGGAGCCCAACGCGGGGCTCGATCCCAGGACCCTGGGATCATGACGTGAGCCGAAGGCAGACGCTTAATGACTGAGCCACCCAGGTGCCCCTGGACTCTGTCACATACAAACGTCATTCCAGATGGGTTAAAGACTTCATTGTGAAAAAATTAAGCCATAGAATCTTTAAAACTAAGAAGAACATACAGTGCTTGGAATTTTAATCTAAGCCAAGAAAAAGACTGGAAAAGAAACATTTATGGTATAAGATATAAAGGTATGAGAAGTCAAAGGGTAGATTAGAAAATAATATAAGAACAGATAAAGGGAGGGTGGTGTCTGGGCAGTTGGTTAAGCATCTGATTCTTGGTTTCAGCTCAGGACCCGATCACAAGGCTGTGAGATCAAACTCTGCACTCAGCTTGGAGTCTCCTTAAGACTCTCTCCCTCTACCCCTCCCCCCATGCGCGCACACATGCGTGCAGTCTCTCTCACTCTCTCAAATCTTTTTTTAGAAAGATAAAGGATTAATAATGTGTAATGCACAGAGTGTTCTTAGGTTATAATTTCTCATCGTAAAACAAGATAAGGTATGAATTGAAAAAAGGGTATGAGTACTCAGTTTACATAAACAGTCCAAAAGACCAATATTTGAAAAGATGTTCAGTCTCACTAGTAGTAGTTAGGGAAATGAAAATGAATTAACAATGAAATATTCACATGGCAAAGATCTGTACCAACATAGAAATATCATTAAAACTGTGTAAAAAAAGCAAGTTGCAGATAATACCTGCATTACGTAGTATAAAAAAATTCTCAAAGTAATATTTTTTTACTTCTACATGTATGTAATACATGTACGTGACTTCGTAGAAATATTCTAGGGGTGCCTGGGTGGCTCTGTCGGTTAAGCGTCTGCCTTCAGGTCAGGTCATGAACCCAGAGTCCTGCGATCGAGCCCCACATGGGGCTCCCTGCTCAGCAAGAAGACTGCTTCTCCCTCTCCCTCCCCCTGCTCGTGCTGTCTCAAATAAATAAAATCTTAAAAAAAAAAAATTCTAAGAGGACCCGTACAAAGCTGAGTATAAAGCACTGTTTGTAATTAAAACCCAAATAAAAATTAAAGAAACCGTGTCAGAAGTTAACCAGAGGACCCATAAATTTTATGCAGGAAAAATGGGACATCTGTTCACAACGAGACACAAGCATAGCAGCTAAAACTAGAAACAGCCCCAAAGAGTAGATCAGTAAAGTGTGGTGACAGTCACACAGTGGGATACACCCACAGCAGTAAGGTGAAAACCACTGCACGGCAACATCGGTGAGCCTCAGAAGTATAATGTGTGGAAACAGACCAAACACAAAAGTACGTTCTGAAGGAGGTTGTAGAATAGGAAAAACTTCATCTTTGGTGATAGAAACGAGAACAGTAGTTGTCTGGTGAGAGGACTGACCAGGAATGGGCCTGCGGGAGCTTTCCGGGACAGCAGAGATGTTCTCTCTTGATAAGTATGTGGGCTATACAGGTAGATGCATTTGCCAAACGGAATGGATTCTACACTTAAGATCAATCAATGTATTTCGCTGTCTGTAGATGACCAGGGAGGATTACTGAGGTGCATTTACCATTTAAAGAATGTGAACTTTTCTAACATTGGTTTTTAATGCTTCTATTTAGAGAAGCTGCTCGAGAATGTCGCAGAAAGAAGAAAGAGTATGTGAAATGCCTGGAAAATCGAGTCGCAGTCTTGGAAAATCAAAACAAAACTCTAATAGAAGAGTTAAAAACTTTGAAGGATCTTTATTCCCATAAAAGTGTTTGATTAAGAAAGAAAATATTTTTGCAGACTTGCCTAAAAATTAGATGGATTTCTTTTTAGTGGAGTTTATAAATTAAAAGGTCAAAAATGAAGCTTTTTATTTAGGCTTTTGCAACTCAAAGATAAATATGCAAGAGATCTGGTGACAGAAGATAAAGTGGAAAATGACCTCAAAGAAGTTACTGGCACAACTGGAAACTCTGTAAAAATTAAACCTACTCAAGAAGCAGGAAATGAACTTTCACCAATTTGAATTTTCTAAATAACAAGAATCCGAAAATGGCAGATAAGATGAAATTTGGTAAATTGATTTTTAAAATAAATCAGTTTACCCTGTAGGTTTGCATTTCTTACTGTTTCCTAAATTTTATGTTTTCCAATTGTGTGTGTGTGTGCGCGTGCTTGCGTGTATCTTTTATTTCTGCCAATAAATTCTAAATTACAAATAGGAAAGCTAATACATAACTAAATATATAAATTATGTGTTCTGATTATGTATACTTGTTCTATTGTCACGTCTTTTAAATGGGTTTTTTAAAGTGTTTTTTGAACTTGAGAGGGGTTTTGAGACTTGCCTGGTTAACTGTTTTTGAGGCTTTGTCCTAAAAGGCATCTAAGGTACATGAATGGAGTGTGGTGATTTTGTAACTTTTTTTTTTTTTAATCAGAATGGAAGGAGAACTTCTGTTTAAAAGTTTGATACTTTTAAATAGCTTGTTTTTTGGTTACTCTGGGAATGGAGATTTTCTACAAATATATAATAAATTGTTTTTTGATTCTATATTCTGTATGCAGTTGAATATACATTACTTATTGTGTTGTGCTTTAATAGAAAAGAATGTTTACAGGCCCTTGAGATGATATTAGAGTATTTTTTAAAAACCTTCTGAAGATGCATACCAAAGTTTTCCAAGAGGATTTTATAACCAATTTAATGCAAGGTTTATCAGATTCTAAATAGTATGGTTATTAAGGCAATTTTATGTTAGAGTCTATTTTGTAATGTAGTGAATGGTACATTTCTAAGAAAAGTGACTGCCAATATATTTTTATAGCTAATCTTTATAAATTCTAAAGTTGAGTTTTTAATGATTATTTTAAATGTTTATATAGTTTGTTAAGTAAAAAAAATATTTTGCATCTCAAAGTATCATTTTTATATTATGAGAAGTTTCCAGATTGGCTAATATTTGAATTGCAAGTTTTGTATGCAGTTTTATCTAAAGCTCAAGAATGCCCATCAGTACACCAGTGTTTAACCTCTGTACTCCAGTTTGTGTTCACTTTGAAATTGTACTGCAAAACTATTGTGCGCTTCTTATACAATATGTAGCATATTGTTGTCTGTGAAATTAAAGGATATTTGATAAAATTAAGTTTGCCAAATGTAAAATATATTGCTTGATTTGTGAACAAGCTTCCTGATAGCCATTCCATTAATTATACTAACTATAGTACCTTTCTAGTTTTAAAATGAGGATAAATTTAAAATTCTGGTCTACACAGCCTATTTTAAGAGAGGGTATCTTTTATATGTTTGATTCAGTCAGAACCAGTTATAATAAACTAAAAGTAGCTAAATTTTTTGTTCTCTAAAGGAGCCTGTTATGTAGAAACCTTAATTGACAAATTTATGTAATCCTAATGAAAAACTGAATTAACAGTATTTTTAAAAACGGGACTCTGTTGATTTGGCAGTTTATGAAAAGAAAAAAAGTTTGATCACCTGTGGGATTACTTATATCACTTACTTAGTATAAAGCCAAGAGGAGGTATGGGGTCAATGTGTTATATCAAGAGTATTTTAAAAGATAATATAGGGTAGATGTTATGCTTGGCTGTCACAGGGATCATTTAGCTCTTAATGCCTTAACAGCTGGACATCATAAATATTTATAGACTTAACACTGCCTGCAGACTTCTGGTGTAGAGCCTCGCTCTCACTAAATCAAGTTACCTAGGCTAGCAATATAGAACGGGTATGAGCAAGCTACTGATGATTCCATAAATGCATACCAGATTATCTTTCAAGATGTTTTTCTAACTTGAATCCAGTGAGGGGCTTATGAAATTTTGAAAGTGATTATAGTCCAAACCTAAATTAGACTCCAAAAGTTCAAAAGACCAGTGATATTTCCTTAGCTCGATTTACTGTTTTACATGAATTTATTATGTTTATATATTGATGGAAATAATTACTGCCCATGAACAAATCTTGAGTATACAAATTATCACTTCAATTTTATTGTGCAGAGCATGAATGGCATGTATTAGAGCTTTGAAAATCTTACTACAGTTGACCCTTGAACAATGCAGGGGTTAGGGGCACGGACCCCCTATGCAGTCAGAAACCACACACAATTTTGACTCCCCCAAAACTCATATGAACCTGTTGACCTTATTGCCTTACCAATAACAGTCAATTAACAAATATTTTGTATGTTCCATGTATTATATACTGTATTCTTACAATAGAGCTAGAGAAGAGAAAATACTAAAATCACAAGGAAAATACATTTCTAGGACTATACTGTATCGAAAAAAAAAGATCCATGTTTAAGTGGATCTGCACGGGTCAAGACTGTGTTGCTCAAGGGTCAGCTGTGTATTTGTTCATTCAATAATTATATTGGAGTTACTGGTTAAATGTGTTTTTCTCCAGTGAAAATATGTGGACATAGGGATGATATAAAAATATTTATGGCTTGTAATTATATAGTTGTAATAATGGCAGTTAAAATTCTCAGAAAAGATGTAGAAATGATATAAAATGAGTGAAATTTGACTAAGGGCTTGATTTAAAGGAAAAGTCACAGGTTATAGTGAAACAGAATAATGTGAAAGTATATGAAAATCTAATTACAGTTATATTTGTTATACAAAGTAGGTTTAATAACTACTGCTTGTTTTTACTATAAAACAAAGTAAAGGAATGCTTAATATATTAAGGTTGTAGAATTCAGAAGCCTGTGCTAGGGAGAGTTTGGCAAGAATCTTTCCAAGAACAGTCATTTGGAAGAGGTTTAGGCTATTTAACCTTTTTTTTTTTTTTAAAGAGACAGATTCTGGTAACTCTATCCCCTCAGTGTAAGTTTCTTTATAACAAACATTAGGCATTAGGGATCGAGTTTTTATTATGTCATGGTTGGGATCCTTTTCCTCAAAGTTGACAGGATATATATAGTAGTTAACTGCCTTAGATAAGTATATATAACAGTTTAACTGGTAACTTACATAAATATGTATAAATTTTTAAATTGTTACAAATCCTGGGTTTCCTATTATACATCCCAGTCATACCATTTCCTTAATATGGAGTATTTATTGAGGAAACTACTGAAGTAAGGGCATTCATTCATTCAGATATTTATTAAAGGCCTTTTTATGTCAAGCCTTACTAGGAAAAGAGTGGTGAACAAGATAGTGTTACAGCTCTTGTGCAATTTAGATAGTGATGTCATCCTTTGAGCTTGTTACTTGCCTAAGATTATATGAGCATTAATAACCAGGGATCTGGGACTTAAACCTAATATCTAACCATTCAATCCTAGTAGTCTTGAGGTGCCTGGCTGGCTCAGTCGGTAGGGCATGTGACTCCTGATCTCAGGGTTGTGAGTTTAAGCCCCACGTTGGGTGTAGAGCTTACTTTAAAGATAAATAAATAAAAGGGCACTAATTCCATTTAAAAAACAAAGTAAAATAGTCTCTCCTCTTTATTAAACTCGGGGGGGGGGGGGACTCTCTTTTGTGCTTTTCCGTGTCCCCATAGTCCAGAGACAGCACTTACCTGGTTCATAGGGATGCTCCATAATGTTTAAATGAATAAAGGTCTGGGGTTTTAACTCACTAAGGCATAGAGAAGTTTGATACTTTGCCCAAATCACACAGTAAATAACAAAACTAGGGTTCAGAGCTAGGTGTGATCAACTCCTAAAGTCCGTGGTCTTAACCTTCATTATGTACCTTCTTATCTGTTGAAGTGTCTGAAAAGCTTTGTTCCATTGTATCTTTACCCTTTATCAAAGATTTTTAAAGTTCTACCTAAATGTGTCCACGAGATTTATTTCCAACCTTGAAAACATTTGGACTAATCAAAATGGTGCTGCTGTAATTTCTTATCATACTTTAGTACTTCATATAGAGATTTTCAGACATAGACACAGTGACCCAGCCCGACAGCACATGGTAAGAGTTACAAAGGCCTCGGCTATTTAACAAAACCGAAAGTGACAACAAAATAATGCAGCACAGGACTTGCACATCCTTGATGACATAATCAGGAGCAAGTTATTCAAACAAACCAAATGCAAATTTGTTTTTACACTTTTCATGTTTACTTTTAGTCTTTGCTTCATAAAGCCACTGATAATTGAGGAAACTTTCAAGTATGGGATTTCTAATTTTTTTTAAGATTTTTTTTTATTTGAAATAGAGGGTGAGCAGGGGGAGGGGCAGGGGGAGAGGGACAAGCAGGCTCTCCACTGAGCAGGGAGCCCCGTGCGTGTGGGGCTCTGTCCCTGGACCCGGAGATCATGATCTGAGCTGAAGGCAGAGGCTTAACAGACTGAGCCACCCAGCCGCCCTGGGATTTCTAAATATTTTACTAAAGAAGAAATGAAAAAGCCACAAGCTATTCTGTTTGCCACAAATTCCTACACCAAAAGAAGGCAGGCTTCGTTTTAAAACACAAAAGTTTTACAAACTTTTAAAACTACACAAGTTTAAAACCTATCAAATCCTTGTACACCCACCATTCTAGAATAATAAATGTTAACATTCTGTTATCTTTACTTCAGATCATTTTCTGATCCCTAGTCCCATGTATCTTCCTAAAGGAAACCACTATTGGGAGTTTAGTGTGGATCCAATCCATTTTTTTTAAGGTTTTTTTTTTTTTAAATAATCTCTACACCCAACATGGGGCTAGGACTTAAAACCCCAAGATCAAGAGTCGCACGCTCTGCTGACTGAGCCAGCCAGGTGCCCCCAAGTCCGTATTTGTATACTTACTACATGACTCCATAAGTAACACAAGAGTAGATGATACTGTCTTTATTTTAGAATTTCATAAATGATATTTTAATGTGCCATTCTCTAAATGAAAGGTCAAGAAGACCAAACAAAACTTGAGATTTTATCTATGGCAACAATACTTTGTTTTGGGGAAAGTAAATGAACATCAAAGCATTGTACTTTATACTGACAACAATTAGGTATTTAATCACATATGGAAAAAATGCTTCCTTCCCCATTTTTTTTAATTCCTGAAACATTCTGCAAATAACACTTAAAGTTTACAAAATAGTAAACAAAAACGGACTTAGACTTTCTAACAATTTCAAAAAGGAAAAAAGTCCACATTACTTCTTTGCCCACTACTCATTATCTTCATAAGTAATCAAATGCAATTTCTATGAATTAACTATGTACAAAACACTGGGCTTGGTGAAGATACCAAATAAACATGAAACATGGTCTTTCACAAGCTCAGACTACTTGGGGAAAAGAGAAAAGAGCCCTCTGTTGAGAAACTAGATCACTGGGGCACCTGGGTGGCTCAGTCGGTTAAGGATCTCCTTTGGCTCAGGTCATAATCCCAGGGTCCTGGGATCAAGCCCCGCATCGGGCTCCCTGCTCAGCAGGGAAACTGCTTTTCCCTCTCCCTCTGCCTGCTGCTCCCCCTGCTCCTGATCGCTTGCTCCCTCTCAAATAAATAAGAAATCTCTAAAAAGACTATACCATTGTACATAGTAAAACATTTAGAATTCTATACCTAATAAAAACATTCATCAGTCCAAAAGAAAACAGGAAAGGAGAGAAAAGAAACAGGCAGGACAAATTGCCCAAAGTAAAATGGTAGAAATCTGTACATATCGGTAATAATAAATGTAAATGTACTGGGCGTTATCAGTTAAATACCAAAAATTGTCATGTTGAATTAGAAAACAATATTCATCTATATGTTATTTACAAAAGGTATATTTAAAATACAAGGATACTGAGGTTGAAAGGGAAAACATGGAAAAAGTTGTACCAAATACTAGCCAAAGGAAAGCACTGGAATAGCTATATTTATATGGAACGAAATAGACTTTATTTTTTTTTTTAAGATTTATTAGAGAGAGCACAAGTGGGAGAGGCCTGAGAGGGAGAGAGAATCTCAGACTCCACCCTGAGTGTGTGGAGCCTAACACGGGGCTCGATCTCACAACCCTGAGATCATGACCTGAGCCAAAACCAAGTCGGAAGCTTCACCAACTGCGCCATCCAGGCGCCCCAACAGTAACAGACTTTAAAGAAAACATTACTTGGGGACAAGAGAGTCACTATAAAATGAAAGATTCAATTCATCTAAAAGATAAAACATCTAAACTTGAATGCACATAATACAGGGTCAGGATGTGAAGCAAAATGCAGAAATAGGAGAAAGAAAAATATACAATCTTAGGTTTTTAACATCTCTCTCTCATGATTGATGCAAAAGCCAGGAAAACAACCAGTAAAGACATCAATTTGAACAACTAAAAACTTAACCTAATATACTGAATTTCACCAACTGTAAACCACCATTGATTGTAAGGCATGCTATGATCTTAAGTACAAGTAAGAAAGACCCTGAGATCAAGACCTGGGCTGAGATCAAGAGTCGGACGCTTAACCGACAGAGCCACCCAGGCGCCCTTTAAGTACCAGTAAGAAAGAAAAACCACCACCAGTAGATGACAGCCCATTGATGGCCAGATGCATACTGATTTCAGAGGTGTCTGAACGTTAAAAATGTGCATCTTACAATCAGTGAAGTTTGACATAGAATACAAAGCTAGAAGTCATTCTTTTCAAACACTTTATGAGTGTTTATAAAAAGAACCATATATTGGGCAGTAAGTCTCAACAAATTCTTCAAAGGACTGGTTTCATATGACTATGTTCCATTGATCTATATGTATTTATCCCCTCACCAAAACCACAGTCTTGATTACTGTAGCTTTATAGTAGGTCTTGAAATCAGGTGGTACGAGTTTTTTCAATTTTATTTTTTGTTTTGGGGTTTTTTTTCCCCCCATTAAAATTGTTTGGCCATTCTAGTTCCTTTGCCTTTCTATATAAATACTAGAATCAACTTGCCATATCTATTTAAAAAAAAAATCCTGCTGGATTTTGATTGGGGTGTATTAAACCTATATATAGATCAATTTGTGAAGAATTGACATCTTAACAATACTGAGGCTTCCAATCCATAAACACAATATATCTCCTTTATTTAGATCTTTTTAAATTGTCTTCCTCAGAGTTTTTCTTTTCTTTTCATTCTGACATAGAGACCATGCATGTATTTTGTTAGATCTATGCCTAATTATTACGTTTTCTTTTTTTTTCCTTACAGCTATTTATAGCCCTGAGGGGGCGCAGGGGAGTTCAATGTCGATAATGTCGTCTGTGAATAGACACAATTTTATCTCTTTAAAACCTGTATGCTTTTAATTTATCCTGCTTTATTTTACTGCCTAAGATTTCTAGTACAATGTTGAATAGGATTGGTAAGAGTGGACTTATTCATTCTTAATTTCTCCCACTCTTAAGGGGAAACCCACTCAGTTTTAACATTAAGTATGATACTAGCTATAGGTTTTTGTTTTGTTTTGTTTATAGAAGACACTTCTCATGTTAGGGGAGTTTCCTTCTGTTCCAAGTTCATGAGATTTTTTTTTTTAAATCAAGGACAGTTGTTGAGTTTTATCAAATGCTTTTTCTATACCCATTGATATCATCATTTGGCTTTTATTAGTTTGTTTATATGACGGATTTTATTAATTGATTTCCTGATATTGAACCAGTCTTGCATCCTCAGGAGAACTACCACTTGGTCATGATGCATAATCTTTTTTATTCTGGACTTGATCTGCTAATGTTTATTGAAGATTTTTGTGTCTCTGTTCATGAGGGATAATTGGTCTGCAGTATTATGTTCTTGTAATGTCTTTGGTTTTGGGTATCAGGGTAATGCTGGATTTATTTAATGAGTTGCTATTAAAGAATTATAATTATTTTAAGTGTGATAATGGTGTTGAAATTATGTTTTAAAATACCTTATTTTTTGAAATAAAATGTTTATAGATAAAATTACATAATTTTTGGAAGTTACTTCAAAATAATTATGGTAGTGGGGGAAAGTAGATAGGGATATAAATATAGCAAGATTGGCCATGAAATGATCATTGTCATGGAGTTTATTATTCTATCTTTGTATATATGTGATTTTTCCATACCAAAAGTTTAAAAACTAAATAAATGGTGCTGGAAGTACTGGTTATTCACATAAGAAGAATGGAACTTGGATTCCTACCTCACACCATACACAAAAGTCAATTCTGGGTGAATGGAAGATTTATATATGAGAGACAAAAACTATAAAAACCTTTAGAAGATAATGTAAGGAATACCTTTAAGACCTCAACTTAGGGAAGGATTTCTTTTTTCTTTAAGATTTTATTTATTTATTTGAGAGAGAGAGAGAGAGCACAAGCCAAAGGGAAAGGCAGAGGGAGAAGCAGACTCCCTGCCGAGCAGTGACCCCGATGTGGGACTCATCCCAGGACCCTGGGATCGTGACCTGAGCCTAAGGCAGACGCTTAACCGACTGAACCACCCACGTGCCCTGGGAAGTATTTCTTAAATGGGTCACAAAAAGTACATCCTAAACAAGTCCCAAAAATGTACAAAACACAGGGAAACATTGTTAGATTCAGTTATGTTATAAGCAGAAGAGAAAAATAATAAAAATTAGAACAGAAACCTATGAAATTGAAAACAGGAAATCAATGGGGAAAAAATCAATGAAACCAAAAGCTGGTTCCCTGAAAAGATCAATAAAATTGATAAGCCTCTTGCATCCTCAGGAGAACTACCACTTGGTCATGATGCATAATCTTTTTTATTCTGGACTCGATCTGCTAATGTCTATTGAAGATTTTTGTGTCTCTGTTCATGAGGGTTAGGTTTAGGCCTCTAAACAGGTTAAGAAAAAAAGAAAGAAGACACAAATTAATAGTAAAATGGAAAGAGGGAACATCATTACTGATCCTACAGACATACAAAGAATAAAGGAATAGTCTGCACAATTCTTTGCCAACAAATTTGATAACCTAGATGAAAGAGTCCAGTTCCTTAAAAGACACAATCTGACAAAACTTACATGTGAAGAAAACATAGAAGAATATTAAAAAAATTGAAATCAATAATGAATAACCTTCCAAAATAAAAAGCACTAGATCCAAACGGGTTCACTGGTGAATTCTACCAAACACTTAAGGAATTATATTTATACCAATTAAATTATACCAATTCTCCACAATCTATTTCAGAAGGTATAAACAGAAGATATATTTCCTAACTCATTTTAAGAGGTTAGCATTACCCTAAAACCAAAACCAGACAAAGATATAAGAAAACTACAGACCAATGTTTCATGAACAAATGCAAAAATTCTCAATATATTAGCAAATCAAATCCAACAATGTATAAAAAAAATTGTACACCACAACCAAGTGGCATTTATCCCAGGTATGCAAGGCTGGTTTAATATTTTATTTTATTTTACTTTATTTATTTATTTATTTTTGAGAGGGAGGGAGGCAGGGGGGAGGGGCAGAGGGAGAAGGAGAGACAGACTCTTAATCAGGCTCCAAGCCTGGTGTGGAGCCTGATGTGGGGCTCAATCTCACAACCCTGAGATCATGACCTGAGCTGAAATCAAGAGTCAGATGCTTAACTGACTGAGCCACCCAGGTGCCCCTGGTTCAACATTTTAAAATCAATCCATCACAACAGGCTAAAGAAGAAAAATCACATGACAATAGATGCAGAAAAATCATATGAAAAAAATTCAACACCCATTCATATTAAAAAAAAACAACTCTCAGTAAACAAGGACTAGAAGGGAACTTCCTCAACTTGATAAATATCTACCAAAAAACCTACAACTATCCTCATACTTACTAGGGAGAAACCCAAAGCTTTCCCACTAAAGTCAGGAACAAGGCGAATTCTCACCACTGCTTTTCAACGTCGTACTGTTAAGTCCTAACTAATGAAGTAAGACAAGGAAACAAAGGGTATACAGGTAGGAAGGAAGAAATAAAATTGTCTTTATTCGCAGATGACATGATCATCTCTGCAGAAAATCCTGAAGATTCGATAAAGAAACTCCTAGAACTAATAGGTGATTACAGCAGGACTACAAGATACAAGGTTAATAGACAAAAGTCAATTGCTTTCATATATACTAGCAATGAACAACTGGAATTTGAAATTTAAAATACAATAACATTGGGCGCCTGGGTGGCTCAGTTGGTTAAGCTACTGCCTTCGGCTCAGGTCATGATCCTGGAGTCCCGGGATCGAGTCCCA
The DNA here is from genome assembly GCF_003265705.2 of Callorhinus ursinus. Lineage (NCBI taxonomy): Eukaryota > Metazoa > Chordata > Mammalia > Carnivora > Otariidae > Callorhinus > Callorhinus ursinus. Next base: position 4,035,464 of record NW_027397106.1, on the reverse strand, counting down.
CATCGGGCTCCCTGCTCAGCAGGGAGTCTGCTTCTCCCTCTGACCCTCTACCCTCTCGTGCTCTCTATCTCTCATTCTCTCTCTCAAATAAATAAATAAAATCTTTAAAAATAAATAAATAAAATAAAATACAATAACATTTACATTAGGTATAAATACTTAGGTATAAATCTAACAAAAATATGTACAAGAGCTATATGAGGAAAACTACAAAACTCTGATAAAAGAAATCAAAGAACTAAATAAATGGAGAAGTATGCCATGTTAATGGACAGAAAGATAATATTGTCAAGATGGTAGTTCTTTTCAACTTGGCCTACAGATTTGGTGCAAGTTCCATCAAAATTCCTGCAAGTTATTTTATGGGTATCAACAAACTGATTCTAAAGGTTATACAGAAAGGAAAAAGACCCAGAACAGGGGGGTTCAGTCAGGTAGGCGTCTGCCTTCCGCTCAGATCATGGTCCTGAGTTTCTGGGATCAAGCCCTGCGTCGGGCTCCCTGCTCTGCTTCTCCCTCTGCCCCTCCTCCTTGGCTTGCTTGTTCTCTCCTCTCTCTCACTCAAATAAATAAATTAAATCTTTAAAAAAAAAAAAGAAGACCCAGAACAGACTATACAATATTGAAGGAGAAGAATAATGGAGGACTAACAGTACCTGACTTCAAGACACTATAAAGCCTTAGTAATCAAGACAGGATGATATTGGCAAAAGAATAGACCAGTGGAAAAGAACAGAGAGCCCAGAAATAAACCCACATAAATATAGGTAACTGATCTTCAAGAAGGAGTAAAGGCAATGCAATGGAGCAAAGACAGTCTTTTCAACCAACGGTGCTGGAACACTTGGACATCCACGTGAAAAAAAGCATCTAGACACAGACTTTACATCCTTCACAAGAATTAACTCAAAATGGATCACACACACGAATTAAAACACGAAAGTATAATAGTCTTAGGACACAGGAGAATAACGTACATGACCTTGGATTTGGCAGACTTTGGATGAACACCAAAGGTATGAGCCATGAAAGAAAGAATTGATAAACTGGACTTCATTAAAATTAAAAACTTCTGCTCTGTGAAAGACAACTTAAAGACAATGAAGAGACAAACCACGGACCCAGAGAAAATACAGTTGACCCTTGAACAACATGGGTTTGAACTGAGCGGATGCACTTACACATTGATTTCCTTTAATAAATATATTGGAATATTTGTTGGAGTTTTTTTTAGAGGGAGGATGCAAGTCGGAGGGGAGGGCAGAGGGAGGGAGAGAATCTTAAGCAGGCTCTGCGCCCAGCACTGAGCCCCACATGGGACTCGATCTCACAACCCTGAGATCATGACCTGAGCCAAAACCAAGAGCTGGACGCTTAACTGACTGAGCCACCTGGGCGCCCCTTTTTGAAAATTTTTGACAACTTGAAAAAAGGTGCAGATGAACCACTTAGCCTAGAAATATAAAAAAAAATTAAGAAAAAGGTATGTCATAAACGCATAAAATGTATGTAGACACTATTCTATCATTTATTACCATAAAATGTACATGACTCTATTATAAAAAGTCAAAATTTATCAAAGCTGACGCACACACAGGCTGTACTTGTGCCATTCAGTCAAGAAACGTAAACATAAAGCTGCAGTATTAATCATAACTGCAGAAAGTCAACTGCGGTCTTACTGTAAAGTTCATAGCCACCTCCTGTTGCTACTGCAGTAAGCTCAAGGGTTGCAAGGATCCACTTAAAAACCCACATGTGATGCTAATCATACCACCGCCCCCACCCCACGAGCAGCTCATCTCTTCAGTAAACTGCGTATCACAGTAAAAAGTGATCTCTCCTGGTTCTCGGTATTTTTCACCATGTTTAGTGCAATACTCTAAGCCATTTGCATAACACCATGGGATCCGTACGAATTCCACTAGTGATGCTGGAAGTGCTCCCAAGAAGCAGAGATAAGTCACGACGTTACAAGGAAATGTTTAGTTGCTTGATAGGCACCAGAGATTGAGGTCTGTGGCTGTGATTGCCCATTTCAAGATAAATGAATCCAGAGTACGGAGCACTGTGGAAAAAAAAATTTCACGAAGCCAACACTGTGCACAAAAACCCTTGCGCTTTTTGTGAAATACCTTTTTATCGTGTATCAAAAATGCAGCTTTTATGTGGGTGCAGGATTGCTATAAGAAAGGCATACCCACAGGGGCGCCTGGGTGGCTCAGACAGTTAAGCATCTGCTTTCGGCTCAGGTCATGATCCCAGGGTCCTGGGATCGAGCCCCATTTCTGGCTCCCTGCTCCGCGGGAAGCCTGCTTCTCCCTCTCCCACTCCCCCTGCTTGTGTTCCCTCTCTCGTTGTGTCTGTCTGTCAAATACATAAATAAAAATCTTAAAAAAAAAATTTAAAGAAAGGCATACCCACAGACTCCAGTAGGATGTGAGAAAAATAAAAATCATTATATGACAACTTAAAGCAAAAAGGAGATGAAGGATCTAAAGCTGGAGAATTTAATGCCAGCAAAAGATGGTATAATTATTTTAAAGAGGTTTGGCTTAAAAAAAGTCAAGGTAACAGGAAGCAGCAGCAGAGAGGCTGCAAGATGAGTCCCCAGATGCCATTAAAGAAAAAAAAAATCATTGAGGCGAAAGGGTATCTGCCTGAACAGGTTTTTTTATGCAGCTAAAAGTGTCCTATTCTGGGGAAAAAAACACAAAAATGCCACAAAAGACATTTATTTGTAAGGAAGAGAAGGGAGCACCAGGATTCAAGGCAGGAAGAACAGGCCAGCTGTACATGCTGATGCAAATGCAGATTTATGATCAGGCCTGCCCTTATCTATAAAGCTATTAACCCCCAGGCTGAAGGGGAAAAGACAAACACCAGCTGCCATCTTGGTTGTACGACAAGAAGACCTGGACCACAAGAACACTTTTCTGGATTGATTGTGTCCCTAAAGTCAGGAAGTACCTTGCCAGTGAGAGACTGCCTTTTAAAGCTCCTTTGAGGGGCACCTGGGTGGCTCGGAGGCTTAAGCGTCTGCCTTCGGCTCAGGTCATGATCCCAGGGTCCTGGGATTGAGCCCCACATCGGGCTCCTGGCTCAGCGGGGAGCCTGCTTCTCCCTCTGCCTCTGCCTCTCTCCCTGCTCATGCTCTCTCACTCTCTCTGTATCCCTGTGTCTCAAAAGAATAGATAAAATCTTTTAAAAATAAAGCTCTTTTGATAGTGGACAATGCTCCTGGCCACCCAGAACCCCATGAGTTCAACACCCAAGGCATCGAAGTGGTCTCTTTGCCCCCAAACACAACGTGTCTGCTTCTGCCTCTAGATCAGGGGAGAAGAACCTTCAAGGATCATTACACATAGTACTCCATGGGAAGGATGGTCAACACTATGGAAGAGAACCCTGATAGACAGAACATCATGAAGGTCTAGAAGGATTACACCTGGAAAGATGCCATCATTGTTACAGAAAAAGCCATGAAAGCCATGAAGCCTGAAACAATTGATGCCCGCTGGAGAAAGTGGCGTCCAGATGTTGGACCCGGGCTTTACAATGGAGCCAATCAGAGCATGAAAGAGATTATGGATCTGGCAAGAAAGTTAAGGGGGGAAGGGTATCAAGAGATGAATTTTGGAGAAATTCGAGGGCTAACAGACATCACACCAGATGATGTGATGGAGGTTGAGTGCTTCTGAACCCGGGCCCGACAATGATAGGATATAGAAGAAGCCGTGCCAGGAAACAAACGGACACGAGAGAGTCTGATAGAAGGGTCCCAGTTTGCCAAGACTGCTTTCAATATCTTTTATGCCAGCGACCCTTCTAGGATATGGGCCCGGAAACTAAAGCAAATGGCGGAAGAAGGATTGGTATCACATGGAAACATTCTCAGAGAAATGAAAAAGCAAACCAGACAGAAATTACAATGTATTTCTGCCAAGTTGCACCCAGCGTGCCTGCCTCTCCCACCTGCCCTCCCACCTCGTACACCTGTCAGCTTCGGCCACCCCGGAGGCCACCGCCTCCTCCTCAGCCCACGCCACATGAAGACATGAGGATGAAGACCATTAGGATGATCCACTTGCACTTAATGAACAGTAAATAATCACCCACCATGCTGTACAGTTAATACACTCCTCTGTTGTGTACATGTCTTCATGTGAAAACCTGGTAACTGTAGGGCAAGAACTCTGAGGCATTTCTGTGTCCCTCATCATCACCTAAGCATCCATCCTGTAGATCATCATGTGCAAGCCTTGTATGGAGGTGGAGAGCCTATCCTTACACAGGCATATTTAAAATTAATAATATATGTTACTATTTTATAACTTTGCTTTTTTTTTTTAAGGTGTATTGCTTTCTCTTCACAGTTTTGTTTTTTTTATGAGAGAGAGAGAGCACTCAAGTGGGGTGGAGAGGCAGGGGCAGAGGGAGAGGCAGGCTCCCTGCTCAGCCCGATGTGGGGTTCGACCCCAGGACCCTGGGATCATGACCTGAGCCGAAGGCAGATGCTTAACAACTGAGCCACCCAGGCGCCCCGATAACTGCTTTCAAAGAATGACATTATTGTACAGCACACCTCTCTCTTGTGATTGGAAAAACTTCACATCGGCCTATCATCACAGGTAAGTGGTTTTTAAAAATGTGACAATGTTTCCAGTCCTGTATTATGAATATTACTGAGATACTGTATGTCATAAAATTTTTATAATGATTAACTCATTGGTGTATACACAAGGCTACCATAAAGCAATCACACTGCTGCTTCTTTGTTATTAATGTGTGAATCATTATACCTATAAATATGAATTTTTCACATTATATTTTCACTTTTGATGTCTAGTGTTAGCTATATGTGTAATATCTATAGTGTTTTGTATCATATACAAAGACAATATTGGTGTAGGTAGTGACAGACGATTCATCCTGTGAACAGATGTTGTAAACTTACAGTATCCGTGAATACAGCACAGCACTATAAATGCGTTCTCTCTTCCTTATGATTTTCTTAATAAGATTTTCTTTTCTCTCCTTTACTTTATTTTAAGAATATAGTATATGAAACATATAAAATAGGTATTAATCAACTGTTTATGTTCTCAGTAAGGCTTCTGGTCAACAGCAGTTTATTAGTAAATTTTGAGGGAGTCAAAAGTTATATGCAGACTTTTGACTGTGTAGGGGATCAGCACTCTTAACCCCTGCAAAGTTCTAGGGTCAGCTGTATTTGCAAGAGTCATATCTGAGAAAAGGCTGTTACCCAAATACAGAGAAATCTTAAAACTCAATCAAAATAAATAAATAAATAAATAGGTTGAAGACCTTAATAGACCTTAATGTGATCAAAGCAGATATATAGATGGCAGATGAACATATGAAAAGATGTTTGACATACTATGTCATCAGGGAAATGCAAATTAAAACAAGATACCATTAGACACCTATTAGAATGGCCCAAATTGGGGCTCCTGGGTGGCTCCGTTGGTTAAGCGTCTGCCTTCAGCTCAGGTCATGAGCCCAGGGTCCTGGGATCGAGCCCCACATCGGGCTCCCTGCTCAGCGGGAAGCCTGCTTCTCCCTCTCCCACTCCCCCTGCTTGTGTTCCCTCTCTCACTGTCTCTCTCTCTCTGTCAAATAAATAAATAAAATCTTAAAAAAAAAAAAAAAAGAATGGCCCAAATCCAGGGGTGCCTGGGTAGCTCAGTTGGTTAAGCATCTGACTCTTGATTTCAGCTTGGGTCATGACCTCAGGGTCGTGAGATCAAGCCCCGCATTGGGCTCCCTGCTGAGCATGGAGCCTGCTTAAGATTTTCTCTCTCCCTCTGCCCCTCCTTCCCCTGCCCCCACTCCCTCTCTTTTAAAAAAAAAAAGAAAAGAATGGTCCAAATCCAGAACATTGATAACACCAAATGCTAACAGGGATGGGGAGCAACTCCATTCATTGTGGGTGGGGATACAAATCAGGACAGCCACTTTGGAAGACAGTTTGGCAGCTTCTTACAAAATTAACCAAACTCTTATCATATGATCAAGCAATTGCACTCCTTAGTATTTACGCAAAGGAGTTGAAAACTTATGTTCACAAAAAACCTGCATATGGATGTTTAGAGCAGCTTTATTCATAATTGCCAAATTATGTGCGTGCCTGGATGGCTCAGTGGGTTAAGCATCTGACTCTTGATCTCAGTTCAGGTCATGATCTCAGCTCAGGTCATGATTTCAGGGTCGTGAGACTGAGCCCTGCATTGGGCTCCGCGCTGGGTGTGGAACCTATTAAAAAAAAAAAAAAAAAAGTGTATAATCGCCAAATCATGAATTGCTAAATTGCATGGAAGCAACCAAGATGTCCTTTAGTAGGTGAATGGATAAACTGTGGTGCATCCAGACAATGGAATATTATTCAGCACTGAAAAAGAATGAGCTATCAAGCCATGAAAAGACATGAAGGAATGTTAAATGCATATTTCTAAGTGAGAGAAGCCCATCTGAAAAGGCTACCTACTGTTGTGAGTCCAATCATACCACATTCTGGAAAAGGCAAATGATGGAGACGGTAAAAAGATCACAGGCTGCTAGTTAATGAAGTCAGTAAGACAAAGATAAAGAAATAAAAGACCTAAATAGGCACTTAATGTGCAATAATCAATGAATGTCCCCTAAGTATCTGAAAAAATATTCCAATACTCAAACTCATTCAAAATCAGGAAAAATGCAGACTGAAACCACGAGTTCCTAATTCATATCCACAAGATTTGTAAAAAATTAGAGTTGGTGATAATCTGAACAATGGGAACATTTATACATTACTAGTTGGAGAGTATATTGTTACAACATTTTGGAAAACAGTTTGATGTTATTTAGAGAAGGTGACGGTGTGTATTCTCTGACTCAGCTATCTCAACCTAGTATACCTTCCAGAGAAACTCATGCTCATATGCACAACAGTATTAGCTGTAATAGCAAAAATCTGGAAACAATTCAAATGTCCATCAATAATAGATTCCAAAGTAGATAAATACATTGTGTCATACTCACAGTATGTATATGGTAAAATAAATGAATTACAGCCACAGATAACCACATGCATGAAAGTCAAGAACTTAATACTGAATGAAACAGAGCTAGCTACAAAAGAAAACTCACTGTATGATTCAACTTATATAAAGTTAAAAAAACATGCAAAATTAAACAACATATTGTATAGAACAGAGCTATCCAATGGAACTCTCTGCAATGATGCAAATATTCTATAACTGTGCTGTCCAGTATGGTAACCACTAGACATATGTGGCTATGAAGCGCTTAAGATATGGCTAACATGGGCCTGGGTGGCTCAGTCGTTAAGCGTCTGCCTTCGCGGCTCAGGTCATGATCCTGGGGTCCTGAGATCGAGCCCCGCATCAGGCTCCCGGCTCCGCGGGAAGCCTGCTTCTCCCTCTCCCACTCCCCCTGCTTGTGTTCCCTCTCCCACTGTGTCTCTCTCTGTCAAATAAATAAATAAAATCTTAAAAAAAAAAAGAGATGGCTAACATGCCTGAGGAACTGAATATTTATTTTAATTTAAATTTAAACTTAAATTGTCAGGGTGCCTGGGTGGCTCAGTCATTTAAGTGTCTGCCTTTGGGATTGGGCCCCGTGTCGAGCTCCCTGCTTCTCCCTCTCCCTCTGCCACTCCTCCTGCTTGTGCTCTCTCTCTCAAATAAATTTAAACAAACAAACCAACAAACTTAAATTGTCACCTGTGGGGGCACCTGGGTGGCTCAGTCGTTAGGCATCTGCCTTCGGCTCAGGTCATGATCCCAGGGTCCTGGGATCGAGCCCCGCATGGGGCTCCCTGCTCCGCGGGAAGCCTGCTTCAACCCCTCCAACTCCCCCTGCTTGTGTTCCCTGTCTCGCTGTCTCTTTCTCTGTCAAATAAATAAATAAAATCTTTAAAAAAAAACTGTCACCTGTGGCTAGTGGCCACCATACTGTACACATAGAGAAAATCAATGGAATAATAAATACAAAATTTAGAATATCGGTTACTTCTAAAGGAAAGAGAAAGGGAGAATCAGGGAGGGGTACACAGGGGATTTCAAAAGTAACAACAATGTTCTTTTTCTTAAGTGGGTATCCTTGTATTGTGATTTTTTAAACTGTACATACACTGGGGCAACCCCCTCGGGTCCCCTCCCTCCTTGGGAGCTTTATGCTATCACTCAATAAACCTTGCTTTGCTTAAATATTCAATAAAACAAAAACAGTGAATGAGGTGGTAGATATGTGGATATTTACATTGTTGTTATTAAATTCTTCATAATAAAATATTTTTATTAAAAAGATTTCTAGGACTAGGGGCACCTGGGTGGCTTAGTTGGTTAAGCATCTGCGAGTCCTGGGATCGAGTCCCGCATCAGGCTCCCTGCTCAGCAGGGAGTCTGCTTCTCCCTCTGACCTGCCCCCCTCTCATGTGCTCTATCTCTCTCTCTCATTCTCTTTCAAATAAATAAATAATCTTAAAAAAAAAAAGATTTCTAGGACTAACTCAGATGTGCCCCAAGTGGAGCACAACTCCAGACCTAGTCAATGCTGTCACCCACCCCCCCACACACAGAGCCAACCCCAGGCCCCAGACCCCAGCATGGAGTCTGCTTAAGATTCTTTCCTTCTCCCTCTGCCCCTCCCTCTCTCTCTCTCTCAAAAATAAAGATAAAATAAAATAAAAAAATATATTGAACCAGTCTTGCATACTTGGGATAAATGCCACTTGGTCATGGTGCACAATTCCTTTTATACACTGTTGGATTTGATTTACTAATATATTGAGAATCTTTGCATTTGTTCATGAGAAACACTGGTCTGTAGTTTTCTTATGATATCTTTGTATGGTTTTGGTTTTAGGGTAATGCTAGCCTCATAAAATGAGTTAGGAAATTAGCTCACAGTTTCTGTGGGAGTGAGAAACTTGAGTGTCGCTTAGTGGGGTGCCTCTGACTTATAGTCTCTCATGAGGTCGACATTATGGTGTTAGCCAGAACTGTGGTCTCATCTGAAGGTTTGACCAGGGTGAGATCTGCTTTCCATCCCACTCATGTGGTGTGCTATGATTGGGTTCTTCTTGGGCAGGAAGATAGAGGACTCAGTCCCTCACTGGCTACTGCTGGAGGCAACTCACAACAAGGCAGCCAGCTTCCTTCTGAGCAAGAGAGGTAGAGAGAAACATCAAAAACAAGGCACAGTCTTTTTATAACCTAATCTTGGAAGGGATAGCCCATCACCTCTGCAACTTTCTATTTGCTAGAAACATGTCACTAAATCCAGCTAACATTAATGGCAGTGGGGAGTGGGGGTTTAATGAGGGTGTGAATACCAGGAGAGGGCTAATTGGAGGTAATTTGGGAGGCTGCCTACGCCCCCCACCGAGGATATTCTTCCGCTGTTGGGAGTCATCCCACAAAGAAAGGAAGTGACAATGCAGGAGAGAAGAGTGAAGATCTAGAAAATGCAGAGGAAATCCAGGCACAGGACCTCTGCAGTTACTGGTCCACTGCATTTTTCAGTGCCCTTTCATGACTTGGCTACATGCACCTGTCTTTGATCAGAATATGTCAAAGAAATTTGTTAAATCTCTGTTATCTGTCCCAGTAAGACCTGTCATTTGACCTGCTTTCACATCTATTCCCAGTCTGATCATGTGATCATCACCCCGGCAGAGAAACACACCCCAACTGTATTTCTCCCCTTTCAAGTATCACCTTCCACTAAAATATCTGGGGAACAGAAATCTGTTTGTTATCTGCCCATGGGTCAGTCCAAGCTGCAAATTGTTCCCTCCACTACCACCTACTTCTCACCCACTGATTCCTGCACAGACCTGCCCTGATCTGCTCGGCTCCCTTTACCACGTGTTACCACCTGTAAGCCCCAACTAATAGCCTCCTTTGATTTAATGCTGCCAGCCATGATGACCTCTGAGAGATGATATGAGCACAGCAGCTGTTCTGTTGCCAACCCCTGCTTTAATTCCCCATCATGTGACCAACCGCCTAGACTACCACAGCTCACACTGTTCCCTTGTCCCCGAGGGTGTGGGGTTAACAGAAGCAACCTTCAGCACAGCTCAGGATAGCAACGATAAAACAATTTAAAACCAAACATTAGACATCACTGTTCTTAAAAAGCCTGCGTCAACCTAACCCTGTGAAACTCTCATAGATCTCTTTCTGGCTCAGGCCTGGCCTTCTGCCATGTTGTTGGGCTGCCTGCTTCTCTCCTCCCTCTTCCCCAGCTTCCTTTGCACACTGAAAAATTTCTCTTTACACTGAGCAATAAATGCCCTTACCCCTAAGTAGGAAGCAGGTTCAAGGCTTACTCCTGCATATCTAAAAGCCGTATTAAATGACTCTGCTAAAGGGAAGAAGGGCACACATGTTGATTCTGGACTCAAAACAGAATCAAATCAAATACAAAACCAGGAAGAAGCCTTTAACTTAATTTTTTCTCTTACATATCCTGATGGAAATTTTTAAGGCATGGCTTCTCTCTTTTGTCTCTATAGTAGAAAACAGTAAAAACAATAGTAAGATCATACACACACACTACATTACTATTACTGTGAGGGTTAATTTTATGTATCAACTTGACTAAAGTATGCCCAGAGAGCTGGTAAAATATTTCTGGGTGTGTCTCTAAGAGTGTTTCTGTTCAGAGATTAGCATTAAATCCAAAGACGGAGGGAAAGGAGATCTGCCCTCACCAGGGTATACACATGTCATTCAGTACAGTCCACTGAGGGCCCAGATGGAACAGTAAGACAGAGGACGGGTCAATCCTCCCTTTCACCTTGACGTGGGACGTCCGTCTCTCCTGTCGTCCCACATCAGAGCTCCTGGTCCTCAGCCCTTCGGACTGGGACTGATTGAAACTACTGGTTTTCCTAGTTCTTTGGGTTTCAGATGGCATATCGTGGGACTTCTCAGCCTCAATTGCATGAACCAGTTTCCATAATAAATATATTTTTTTAAGATTTTATTTATTTGACAGAGAGAGACACAGCGAGAGAGGGAACACAAGCAGGGGGAGTGGGGGAAGGAGAAGCAGGCTTCCCGCCGAGCGGGGAGCCCGATGCGGGGCTCGATCCCAGGACCCTGGGATCATGACCTGAGCCGAAGGCAGATGCGTAACGACTGAGCCACCCAGGCGCCCCTCCATAATAAATATCTTATATATCTCTATGTAGCCTATTGGTTCTGTTTCTCTGGAGAAACACGAATACATATCCATGCCTTTGTTTATGCTGCACCTTTGGCCTGGCTGGTCTTCACTACATCTCCTTCCTCTTCTTGATCCTCCCCCTCAGTCTAGGCCCAGCTTACAACCCCCTCCTTGGGGGAAACTTCCCAGACTGCCACAGCCCACACCAATCCCTTGTGTCTGAATTTGTATTAGGTTTAGGTGTCGTGGTTTATTACTTTGTCCCCCAAGTAATTTTCTCTGCTAGCCAAGTTATAATGTTCCCTGGGTTAGAGGGCCAGGTCTCTCTCTCTCCCTTTTTTTTTTTTTTTAAGATTTTATTTATTTATTTGAGAGAGAGAGAATGAGAGATAGAGAGCACAAGAGGGAAGAGGGTCAGAGGGAGAAGCAGACTCCCCGCTGAGCAGGGAGCCCAATGTGGGACTTGATCCCGGGACTCCAGGATCATGACCTGAGCCGAAGGCAGTCGCTTAACCAACTGAGCCACCCAGGCGCCCTCTCTCTCTCTTTTTTTTTTAAGAGGAGGGGTTGGGGCAGAGGATGAAGGAGAGAATCTTTTTTTTTTTTTTTTTGAAGATTTTATTTATTTGACAGAGAGAGACACAGCGAGAGAGGGAACACAAGCAGGGGGAGTGGGAGAGGGAGAAGCAGGCTTCCCGCGGAGCAGGGAGCCCGATGCAAGACTCGATCCCAGGATTCTGGGATCATGACCTGAGCCCAAGGCAGACGCTCAAGGACTGGGCCACCCAGGCACCCCTGAGGGAGAGAATCTTAAGCAGGCTCTACTCCCTGCCCAGAGCCCAAAGCAGGGCTCCATCTCACGACCCTGAGATCATGACCTGGGCAGAAAATGAGTTGGATGCTTAACCCATTGAACCACTCAGGAGCCTCAAGAGGGCCAGGTCTTAGCACCCCTCCTGTGATATGATATTTATTTCAGCGTGGGTGCAGAGTGTGAGGTTAATACCCACTTGTTCAATGGATCAATTAACTGGAGCCACTAATCCTTGTCCTCTCCCCACAGTGTTTGGAATGTCAAAGGGCATCTCAGGGGTTCTGACAGGGGCCAGGAATAATTCATCTCTCAGGCTAGGGACTGAAGGGGGAGAAACAGAGAGAACAAAAGAGCTAGAGCACATGCAGTTACCATCAGTCAGCTTTTGTCCTTAACTTTGCAGGTCCTTCAGTTTGATTTTATCAGCTCACCCTGCCGTGACGGGCTGAAGACAAACTACTACAAAACAATAACGAGATGGATCTCTATCACAGAATCTGGGTTCCTGGGTGCCTATCTCATCTCAGATCCCAACCTCTGCACTTGCTTTTTCTTCTGCTTTCTGTCTCCCCTCCCCAGCTTACGTGCCTCGGCTTAGATGCCCTTACTTCTGGAAGCCTTCCAGGCCCTACAAGTCTGAACTAGCAGGGCCCAGTGGCTCTGCATCCCCCTCCCAGCACAAAAGCCCAACTGTACCGGACGGGCCTGTGGATCTGGCCCATTAACGAGCACTCCGACGCTGGCCGGGCGCAGGACTCCTCACGCGCATCGGTCCAACGAGTGGCCGCCAACGAGAACACCGCCCACAGGCCACACGCATCCGGGCAACTGGGCCAGCCTCCCAGGCCTCCCGCCCCCACGCCCCTGGCTTCCTCCGCGTGCTTGGCCCTCCCGCGCCGCACGGCCACCCGCACACCTCATCTCCTAGGCCGTGCTCCACGGCCCAGGCCGGCGGCCACTGGCTGCCGCCATCTTGCCCAGCAGGAGTTCCCAAATGGGGCTGGGGCTCCTGAGCGCCGCGCTGCTGTTCGTGGGGAGCGTTCTCCCGGACTCCGGACTCGACTCACTTTCCGAAAGGACTGGGCACAGCTCCTGGCGGGAGCGGGCCGGTGCACCGGGGTGGCGGGAGGCCGGGCAAGGGAGGCGGAAGGCGCTCCAGGCCCTGGCGGAGGGAGCGGAGGCCGCAGAGGGCAGTATCCATTCATTCCTCTCTTTCAGCAGCCTCCCTCCCGTGCATGCTCCCCACTTCTGTAGTGTTTGAATTTGGCTCCCTCCTTTTCTGCTGTCCCAACTGCCTTTAAAATGTACAGACCTAGGCAGTCCGATTAATTATGACGGTGTAGTAGTCATTGTAGCAAAAATGCCATACGCTTGTGGAGCGCAGCTCTATATGCTCAAAACATTGAGGTGTGTCATTCCCATTTTAAAGATTAATAATTCAGTGGAATTCAGAGTTGAAAAGGCTGGTAGGTGATCTTGTCCTACTACACTTGAGAAAAATTCACCCAGCAAGTCAAATGGCGAATATTAGAACTTGTAGCTCTTGATTCCCCAGTCCCAGGCTCTTTAATTGCCATTTTGCATGGGCAACAACGTGATACCTGGTCAGAGAAACTTACCTCATTTTTATTTTGGGGGGGAATAGAGTTTTAAAATTAACGAACTGTGTTGATTTAATGCCTTTCTATTTGTAGTGATCATTTAAGGCATGTTTGTCTTAACTCTCCTTTAAGATTTTTTTTTCCCAAAATATGGGCATGCCTTAGGTATACAGATTGCTCTATCTGTTTTTTAAATAGGAATCTAAAAGATTATATTAGTATGTCAAGATTATGAATACATATCATTAGATGTTCAGTACAAATAATATGATTTTTATTTTTAGATTGTGGGACAGCACCACTTGCAGATGTATTGGAAGGGTCTCGGATAATAGGGGGCACAACAGCTCAAACTGGTGCGTGGCCATGGGTAGTTAGCCTGCAGATTCAATCAGGCAAAATTCTGGCTCATATATGTGGGGGAAGCTTAGTGAAAAATAAGTGGGTCCTCACAGCTGCCCACTGCACTAAGGACACTAGGTATGTATTCAGAACACAACTCCTATTTTATTCTCTTCGGGGATATTTTGAAGTAGTAGAGGACCATTTGATTTCAGCCATGTTCAGTTAAGCTGTGTGTTTACAAGTAGCCATAATGCTTTACACTAGCACGCTGTTTGTTGAAATGAATCCTGTAAATCAGAGGTCAACATACTCTCTGTAAAGATAGTAAAAATGTTAAGGACTCTGTCACAACAACTCAACCCTGCCACTATAGAACCAAAGTGGCCATAGACAATACAATTGAATAAGTGTGCTGTGATCCAATAAAATTTTATGAACACAGAAATTTGAACAAAATACTTTTTTTTTCCAGCCATCTAAGAGTATAAAAAACTTTTTTTTTTTTTTGCTCATGGGCTATACAAAAATAGGGGACAGGTCAGATTTGGCCTTTGGGTTGGAATTTGTCAGACTGCTTTAAATAATAATGATTTCTTTAACTTTTAAAATTATTATATTGTAACCATGTGTTTTTCTTCCTCACCATTGGATCATGAGTGTTTTTTTTTTAAGAATTTATTTATTTGAGGGGCACCTGGGTGGCTCAGTCGTTAAGCGTCTGCCTTCAGCTCAGGTCATGGTCCCAGAGTCCTGGGATCGAGCCCTGCATCGGGCTCTCTGATCGGTGGAGAGCCTGCTTCTCCCTCTCCCACTCCCCCTGCCTGTGTTCCCTCTCTCGCTGTGTCTCTCTGTCAAGTAAATAAAAATAAAATCTTTAAAAAAAAAAAGAATTTATTTATTTGAGAGAGAGAGAAAGAGCATGAGTGGGGGGAGGGGCAGAGGGAGAGGTGGGCAGACTCCCTGCTGAGCAGGGAGCTGGATGCAGGGCTTGATCCCAGGACCCCAAGATCCCAAGATCATGACCTGAGCTAAAGGCAGACGCTTAACTGACTGAGCCACCCAGGCACCCCTGGATCATTAGTTTTTAAAAACAAGGGCTACATGTTTTATTTTGTATTCCTTGGACTAATATAGGACTTGGCCTACTTAATAGAAGACATAATAAATGTTTACAGATTCTGTGGATGATGTCAGTCTTAGAGAAATAGGATTTACCACAGTTAGAATAGAACTTTATGACCCTCCTAACCATTTAATATGAAGCTCTAAGAAAAATCCTTTGGGAAACCATGGTACCTGTCTTTAATTTTTAAGAGAACAAGCTCTCTTGGAGAAGAATGAAAAGTCTTTAAGGGGAACTAACAACTTCAGTATTCAACTGAGGGTGGGTGCCTGGGTGGCTCAGTCGTTAAGCGTCTGCCTTCCGCTCACGTCATGATCTCAGGGTCCTGGGATCGAGTCCCACATTGGGCTTCCTGCTCAGCGGGAAGCCTGCTTCTCCCTCTCCCACTCCCCCTGCTTGTGTTCCCTCTCTTGTTGTCTCTCTGTCAAATAAATAAATAAAATCTTTAAAAAAAAAAATTCAATCGGCAACTGGCCTGATGGAGTACATAAGGTTTTAGTCTGTCTACTACATTTTTTAAAGTAAGCTCTTCACCCAACATGGGGCTTGAACTCATGACCCTGAGACCAAGAGCCTCATGCTCTACCAACTGTGCAAGCCAAGTGCCCCTGTATACATTTTTCAAACATGCATTTCAGTTCCATAAACTGACATTCTGAGGAATAGAGGTAGAAAAATAGTAAGATACTAAGGTATAAACCAAGGGTATAGAAAGAGATCTAGGAGACAAGTTTCAGAGTTAGGAATCAATTCTGTTCTTTCAGGGTGTTTTACAATGCTTGTATAGCATGCTGTTTTTTATTTTATTATTTTATTTTTTTTGGTAGAATCCATACCAACCTGGGACTTGAACTCATGACCCCAGGATCAAGAGTCCCACGCTCCACTGACTGAGCTAGCCAGGCACCCTTAACATGCTATCTTTATTTTATTTTAAGATTTTATTTATTTATTTGAGAGAGAGCACAGAGGTATACATAGGCTGCCCGCTGAGCAAGGAGCCTGGTGCGGGACTCAATCCCAGGACCCTGGGATCATGACCTCAGCCAAAGGCGGACGCTTAACCGACTGAGCCGCTCAGGTGTCCCAGACTTAAGCATTCTTATGTACCTTGCTCATGGCTGGAGAGCAACAAAGTCAGGGATCAAATCCAGGTTTGCCAGAACGAAAACCCACACATATAACTACAACTATACCATATGGCTCTCCACTTGAAACATCTCTTGTGATGATGGACTGCTACCTTGGGAAGAATATCATTTCATTTTCGGACAGCTTTAATGCTTAGGAAGCTTTTCTTATGTTGAAATAAGTGTCTTGGTTTTTTTTTGTCTGCTCTCAAGCCAGATATATATATGTAACCCAATTCCTCTTCCAAGCATTTGAAGATCATGTCATATTCCACTTAACATTTCTCGAGACTAAATCTTATTAATGTTTTACTCCTTTACTCAGCATTTACTGAATGTATGTTATATGCTAGGGACTGGTCTAGGTGCTGAAGCAGTAGACAGTACGGAGGCATATTCTCTACTTTTCAGAAGCATCCTGCCAGAGGACTAACTTTGCCATATTCTGTTCCAGTCCCCCTCATTTCTTAAACCTTGCACTATCAACTATCCCTTTTTCCTTCTTAGAACAACCATTTATCAAAGACTTGCTCTGAGATTAGGTACTAAGGACATTACATATAATTCTGTGTAAAAAAAAAAAAAAAAAAAAAAAAAGCCCTGCGGTGCTGGGTGGCTCAGTCGGCTAAGCGTCTGCCTTCAGCTCTGGTCATGATTCCCAGGGTCCTGGGATCGAGCCCCGCTTTGGGCTCACTATTCAGCAGTGCATCTATTTCTCCTTCTCCTTCCACCCCTCCACCTCACTCTCTCTCAAATAAATAAAATCCCTAAAAACAAAAAAAAAAGCCCTCCCAGTAACTCTCTGAGTAACTATTATCTGAGATATCTCTCTGAGATAGCTATTATCATCTCTGTTTTACACTCGAGGAATCCAGAGATGAGGGAGATTTGGTAACTTGCCCAAGATCACACTGCTGTTCAATAGCAGCCCCCTGATCTAAACCTGGTGCTTCAACCCATGCTGTTGTATCGTACCTCACTGTCTCTACTATTTTTCCGTCTTCTCTCTGGTTTCTGCCCTACCGCCTATCCTCTTGCCTCATCATCTGTGCTCTCCCAGAGCTGTCTCACCTACTTCTGTTTCAGTGAGCACCGTGTGCTGGAAACTCCCAAGTCTCTCCAGCTGAGTCATATTTCTAGCTCCCTACTATACATTTTTTTTAAAGATTTTATTTATTTATTTGACAGAGAGAGACACAGCGAGCGAGGGAACACAAGCAGGGGGAGTGGGAGAGGGAGAAGCAGGCTTCCCGCCGAGCAGGGAGCCCGATGTGGGACTCGATGTGGGACTCGATCCCAGGACCCTGGGATCATGAGCTGAGCCGAAGGCAGATGCTTAGTGACTGAGCCACCCAGGCGCCCCCCTACTATACATTTATACTAGAGTCACAGTCTCAACAAGTTGGAAAATGTATTCAAAACTCTTTCCTCTAATCCTGTTCATTCTCTATTCTTTCAGATAACGGCATCACCAACAGCTCCGTTACCCAGGGAATTAGCTCTCTCTGTGCAGTATCTCTTAAATTTTTTCTTCTTCCAATGCTCCACACTGATTAGAAAAACTTACACTTACATTATTACACTTACACTTACACTATCATAACTATTCTAATGAGTGTGAAGTGGTATCTCACTGTGGTTTTGATTTGCAATTCTCTAATGACTAGTGATGTTAAGCATTTTCCATGGCCTTATTGGCCATCTGTGTATCTTCTCTGAAGAAATATCTATTTAAATCCTTTGCCCATTTTTAACTGGGATTTTTGTTGAGATATAGGAATGCTTTTAATATTCTTGATACCAATCCCTTATCAAATATGTAATCTGAAAATATTTTCTCTCATTCTGTGGGTTGTCTTTTCACTCTCTTTGATAATGTCATTTGATGCACAAAAGTTTTTAATTTTGAAGAAGTCCAATTTATTTATTTATTTATTTAATTTTTGGTTACCTATGTTTTTGGTGTCATATCCAAGAAATCATTGCCAAATCCAATATCATGAAGGTTTTCTCCTGTGTTTTCCTCTAAGAGTTTTTTGTTTACGTTTTTTAAAAAAGATTTTATTTCTCCCACTCCCCCTGCTTATATTCCCTCTCATGCTCTCTCTCTCTCTCTGTCAATTAAATAAATAAAATCTTTAAAAAATAAAAAAAATAAAAAAAAAATAAAAAAGATTTTATTTATTTATTTGTCAGAGAGAGAGAGAGAGAGAGAGAACGCAAGCAGGGGGAGTGACAGGCAGAGGGAGAAGCAGACTCCCTGCCTAGCAAGGAGCATGATGTGGGAATTGATCCCAGGACCCTGGGATCATGACCTGAGCCAAAGGCAGATGTTTAACTTCCTGAGCCACCCAGCTTCCCTTGTTTTACTTTTATATTTAGACCTTTACCTATTTTAATTTTTGCATATGGTGTAAAGTAAATGTTCAACTTCATTCTTTTGCATGTACATATACAATTTTGCCAGCACAATTTGTTGAAAAAGGCTGTCCTTTCCCCACTGAATTGTCTTGACACTTCTGTTGAAAATCACTTGAGCCCATATGCAAGGGTGTATTTCTGAGCTCTCTATCCTGTTCCATTGGGAGGGGGTGTATCTGCCAGTACTATACTGTTTTGATTACTATAACTTTGCTGTAGTTTTGAAGTCTGGAAATGTAAGTCCCCCAACTATATTCTTCTTTTTCAAGATTATTTTGGCTATTTGGAGTCCCTTGACATTCTGTATGAATTTAGGATGGGTTTTTCTATTTCTTCAGAAAATATCATTGAGATTGTTATAGGGATTGCATTGACTCTGTAGATCGCCTTGGGTAGTATTGTCATCTTAACAATATTAAGCTTTCCAATCCATGAACTTGGGATGTCTTTCCATTTATTCATGTCCTCTTTAATTTCAGCAATGTTTTGCAGTGTTCAGTGTGTATAGCCTGTTTTTTAATCTTATGGGCTGATATAAATTGAAGTAAATAAGGAATATAAGTTGAATAAGTTTGGAAAAGAAAAGAAATCATTATTTCAAAGTAGCTTAAAGCAGTGATTTCTTTGTATACAAAATAGAACTATGGCTTTAAAATTTTTTTGTAAACTTTCTAGAGGTCACCTAATCTACTTTTAAGATAGCTAAATGTCTTGTATTTCCTTAGGAGAAATTCTAGGAAGTAGAATTGCAGAGTAAAATACAGTGCAACTTGGGGTGCCTTGGTGGCTCAGTCGGTTGAGTGTCCAACTCTTGGTTTTGGCTTGGGTCATGATCTCAGGGTCCTGGGATTGAGCCCCCAGTTGGGCTCTGAGCTCAGCAGAGAGTTTGCTAGCAATTCTCTCACTCCCTCTCTCGCTGCCCCTCCCCCCATGCTCACTCTCTCTCAGATAAATAAATCTTTAAAAAAAAATACAATGCAACTTTTATAGACTATTGATACACGCTGCCAAGGTACCCAAAGTTTACACTTCCCACATGAATAAGAGTTCCTTTGTTTTTGTGACTGTTGTTTGTCCTGAGCATTATCATCAAACACACACACACACACACACACACACACACACACACACACACACACACTCATAAACTGCCAATTTGAAGAATGAAAAGGAATTTCAGCATTTGTAAACAATGTAAAAAGTAAAAGGTCCTCCTTCCCAATCCGATTCCAAATGTAACAACTATTAAATGCTTAAGGTTTTAATTGTTGATTTTGACCCACAAAGGATTTTTTAGTTTGGTTTTTTACTTGTTCTTTATTTTTTTTTTTAAGATTGTCAAGACCCATTAGTTGCTTCCTGTTTTATATCAATGTTATCATTGCTATGTATTCATCTCCATTTTCTTTCTGGTTTAATTTTTATAATTCTCATGCTAATTTAATATCCAAATGCTTCATTCTAAAACCTCAAAATTTACAAAAGTAAAGGGAATAGTTTAGTGAACTCCCATATGCCTATTACCCAGCTTCAAATTATCAGCTCATGCCTGATCTTATTTCATCGTTATCCTCACCAACTCCTTCCTTCAGTTATTTTGAAGCAAATCTCAGACATACCACTTTATGTATCTTTAAAAGTAAAGACTTTAAAGATTTTGTACTAAAAATTTTTTTACATTTAACATTTAATCAATTTCAATTTTATTTTACTGTTCAGTGCTTTTCAGAGATTTAATTTTATTTCACTTTTCAAACTAGTTAGTTAGCTAGGTGTCCCAATACCATTTATCAAATCATTCATTCTTTTGTCCACTGGCAAGAAGTGCTACCTTAATCATATATTAAAATCTCATGTACTCGAATCTGGTTTTGGACCCTCTGTCCCACTGATCTTTTTCTCCATCATGATATTTTGGTTTTTATTTGATGTGACTTCATGTACATGAAAGTAGGATTAAATTTTTGTTATTAATCTAACATGAGAAAAACAAAAACTAGGAGATTAAGAATATTTACTTAGTTAAATAACATGTTTATAATAACATTTATTCTCTTTCAGAGATCCTTTAATGTGGAGAGTTGTGATTGGAACTAATAGTATAAAAGGGCATCATCCACACTCCAAGAAGATGAAAGTTAAAGCAATCATTATCCATCCAGACTTCAATTTGGAAACTTATGTAAATGATATTGCACTATTTCATTTAAAAAAAGCAGTGAGGTATACTGACTATATTAAGCCTATTTGTCTGCCTTTTGATGTTTTCCAAAAACTGGACCAAAACACAAAGTGTTTTATAAGTGGCTGGGGAAGAACAGAAGAAGGAGGTAATTATAGTTTGAATTTTATTTATACATTTTTCCTGATTATTGGAGAGAGTGAACCCTTTTATATATTCATCTCTTTATATCATGAATTTGAGCAATAGGTCTTTATAAACCATTAAAAAAGAAATGGTTTTTCTTGTATTTTTTTCTTCCTTGTAGGAAGGAGAAAATTATTAAAAAAAAAAAAAAAGAAAGAAAGAAAGAGAAAATTATCTTCCAAAGCAGAAATAGAAACTTTCCTCTGGTTATGCAGGCTAAAACACTTGAACCTCTAAACATTCTCAGAGAGAATGATGATTCTAAGTGTTTTTGTAGTTTCTGAGATTCATAGGTGATAGAGCCAGCTCTGTAAGAGGTTTGCTTATCATAAATAATAAGCTTCTGGCTGTAAGGAATCAAATTTAGTGTCCTTTTAATTTAATACCCTGTTTAATATCAAATAGGTTGAGTGCCATGTATTTTCTTTAGTTGTACAAATGAGCACTAATTATTGATTGGTTGAACTATTATGAACTATCAACAAATAAATGTAGAAAATAGTCTCTGCCTTTGGTTCTAAAAATAGTTACCATTTGGGAGCATTTACCATGTTTTAGGTCCTTTTCTAAATATACTCTTTTATCTTATCTTCAAAATATTCCTACTAGGAAGTTTATGTCATTATTCCTATTTAACAGACCAGGAATTGTGGATCTTAGAGGTTGAGAAGCTAGAACACAAATCTAGGTCTTTATTTCTACAGCCTGAATGTCGAAGTACTGCATTAAGTACAAACTGTTCTTGATGGAATCAAAATCTAGTGAGATCAAGTGCTGAGACTCTTTTTTCTATTCCCTACAGAAATTAGCCATTTAAATATGTGTAGAGGGGTGCCTGCGTGGCTCAGTTGATTGGGCATCCAACTCTTTTGGTTCAGGTCATGATCTCAGGGTCCTGGGATGGAGCCCCGCATCCGTCTCCCCTCTGGGATTCTCTCTCTCTCTCTCTCCCCGCCTCTGACCCTCCCTCTCCTCTCTCTAGGATGGATGAACAAATCTTTGAAAAAAAAAATATGTTTAGATTAGGGGCACCTGGCTGGCTCAGTCCAAAGAGCACGCAACTCTTGATCTTGGGGTTGTGAAATTCGAGACCCACGTTGGGTGTAGAGATTACATACATATATACATACAGTTTTAAAAAACCAACTTTTAAAATAATTAAATAAGTGTAGATTATTTAGATATGATACAGATAAATGTGTGAAAGATCTGTGAATTATTACTTTTCTTTTTTTCCTCTGTGCATACCGTTTAAACAAGTTAAGAAAGCAACATGTGTAGGGAAAAGAGTATGGACTTTAGAATCACAGACCTAAGTCTGAATCTCAGCCCTGCAACATACTTAACTGCACTTAACGACTGAGCCACCCAGGCACCCCAAGTTATTGACCCTTTAACAACAATTAGGACAACAATGATCAGAGTAGCTTCCATTTATTCAGGGCTAGGTACTTAATAAAATGCTAAGCACCTTAATGAATTTCTCATTTAATGCCCCCAGTAACACTATGAGAAGTACTATGACATGGATAAATAAACACATTTAAAGAGGTTAAGTGAGGGACGCCTGGGTGGCTCAGTTGGTTAAGCGTCTGCCTTCAGCTCAGGTCATGATCCCAGGGTCCTGGAATTAAGTCCCGCATCGGGCTCCCTGCTCAGCTAGTAAATAAAATCTCCTTGCTCTGACAAGTAAATAAAATCTTTAAAAATAAATAAATAAATAAAATAAAGAGGTTAAGTAAGCTGCCCTAAATTACACAGCTAAGTGAAGAGTAAAAATTCAATCCCAGGTTGGCCTGCCTCAAACTCACGTTTCCACTATATTATATCATCTTTCACACTGTCATACATTCATGATCTGTAAGATGAGAGCAGTAATACTTGTCAGAGAGCTGTTCATTTTTTTTTTTTTAAGATTTTATTTATTTGACTGAGAGAGGGAACACAAGCAGGGGGAGTGGGAGTGGGAGAGGGAGAAGCAGGCTTCCTGCGGGGCAGGGAGCCCGATGCGGGGCTCGATCCCGACACCCTGGGATCATGACCTGAGCCTAAGGCAGACGCTTACCAGCTGAGCCACCCAGGCGCCCCTGTCAGAGCTCTGTTTTAAGGATTAAGGTGGCTCTCCAGCAACATGCACACACCAACCTTCCCAGTGAAAACTAATTTTTTTTAAAGATTTTTTTTTTTTTTATCTGTCAGAGAGAGCACACGAGCAGGGGGAGCGGCAGGCAGAGGGAGAAGCAAGCTCCCCAATAAGCAGAGAGCCCGACGCAGGGCTCCATCCCAGGACTCTGGGATCATGACCTGAGTCGAAGACAGACGCTTAACTGACTGAGCCACCCAGGCGCCCCCCAGTGAAAACTATTAAGTGAGAAAATACATAGGTCAAGGACTGAGTGTGAAGATGGGAACTTAGGTAACTGAAGCACTGAAGTTGGCTTTTATCTTGAGGGTATTTGCCAGTGTTAACATTGCATATGAATTTCTGTGGTCTCATGGGCCTTGAGAGGGTTGAAGAACAAAGCCTGCTCCAGTGTGTGGGTGGAGATTCTCATAAAGCTGGAGCCAGAGAGCTATACTCCCAGCCTATAGTTCATCTATACATAGTTCACTTTATGATATAGGCAGTTTGAAAATAAAAAGATGGGAAAAGATGTATCATGGTAACATTCATCAAAAGAGAACTGGAATAGAAAAAAGAAAAGAAAGCAGGAATGGCTACATTAATATCAGATAAAGTAGATTTAAGAGCAAATAAAACTATTAGGGAACATAACAATGATATAAAGGTAAATCCAGGGCGCCTGGGTGGCTCAGTTGGTTAAGCGACTGCCTTCGGCTCAGGTCATGATCCTGGAGTCCCGGGATCGGGTCCCATATCGGGCTCCCTGCTCAGCAGGGAGTCTGCTTCTTCCTCTGACCTTCCCCTCTCGTGCTCTCTCTCTCAAATAAATCTTTTTTTAAAAAAAGATTTTATTTATTTATTTGAGAGGGAGAGAGTGAGAGAGAGCATGAGAGGGGAGAGGGTCAGAGGGAGAAGCAGACCCCCCACCGAGTGGGGAGCTGGATACGGGACTCAATCCTAGGACTCCAGGATCATGACCTGAGCCGAAGGCAGTCGCTTAACCAACTGAGCCACCAGGCGCCCCTCAAATAAATAAAAATCTTAAAAAAAAAGGTAAATCCACAAAAGAGACATAGCAATCCTAAATGTGTATGCACCAAACACCAGAGATAGTTTTTTTCTTTTTTCTTTTTCCTTTTTCCTTTTCTTTCTTTCTTTCTTTCTTTCTTTCTTTCTT